>NC_056746.1:316308166-316450666 GCF_019279795.1 Protopterus annectens
CCGCTGGCACAGAAACATCAGCTGCTGCATCTCTGCAATCCGCTCATCAACAGAAACATTTCTCCTGTCCACTGAGGAACCACTCCACACCAGAAACCAGCACTACATACTAAACCACAGATGTACTTCTACAGCCAACCCCAGGCCCCAACGATCATGACCACACCATGATCTTGTCCTCCTCCTCAATTCACCTGTCACTCCATCACTGGCACAGCTCCAAAAACTGTCCATACTCTATCACACCTCCATTCTGGAGTCGTGCATCCTAACATTCTAATTTCTCACCGACAAACTCTACTTCCACCTCGGCAACCAACGTGCCAACTCGCTCTGTAGGCACTGCTTCAAGTTCCAAGCTCCAAGGTAAGCACAACAAAAACATAAGGATGCCATGGACATCACAACCACAACCGCTGACACCGGACACACACCGACCAGATGAATGGCACCACATCTCGACAATACAGGTAAGTACAACATCAAAAATGCAAGTGCACAAGGGAAGCCAGAGAGGCTGCCGCCATCATGGTGCCGCCATCTAGCCAAACTCTCTACAAGTCTATAATTAACAGGCTAAATGCTACAGCTGTGGAAGAGAGGGGGCGAAGAAAATGAACATGCCACAGCAAACTACAGTTTCAACATAATAAAAATGATTATGGCCAAATATGTATAATGAAAGTTGAACAAGGATGTAAAAATGATAAGGAATTATCACTGGCTTTAATAAATTCTCATAAAAGGAAAAACACTGCTTTATCTACATTTATTATGTTTTATAGAAAGTGGACCTGGAAACAGATAAAAGTGAACAAATATATGTTATACTTGAATTAGTGCTTCATGCATTGTTTCCTGAGAAATGCTTTAGAAGATTGGTGTGAAACATGCAAAGTACGTAGGTGAGAGTATTTGTCTTGGGTGAAATAATGGCCACTCTATACTATGAAAAGCAAAAGAAATGTTTGCCTTTACTGGTAACAAAAAGATGGGCTAGTTTTGTTTGGCAGGAATGGCTGCTGAAATACATTTTATACAGGAAACTAAGTATAGGATTCAAAGTATATTTCAAGAGTTGAAATCAGTGCAATAAATATTTGATTTTCATAAGGAAATATTTTATGAGCAACTTAGAACACTGCAAGGTGGTAAAGCCACCACTATATTGCATTAAATTTTTGCAAAAGTAGACCATTATCAATTTCACTGTACAAAAAACGAAATAAAAAAATCACGACAGACGAGATAGTATCACTCATCCGGTGCAGCAGAGCAAATGAGCCCCTCCAACTGCTCTAAAAGTAAAAACTGATGGTGCCATGCATACATGTGATACTTATAAATGGAAAAGTAATCGAATGGAAAATTAAACTGCATGCACAGAGACATATCCTTGACAGCAAGTGGAAAAGATGACGGTGACATTTTCCAAAAACATAGAGCTTTCACTTATCAGCAAGTTATTCCTTGTAGATGACTCCAAAAAGTATGTGCTGATTAATATACACAGACATTTGTTCGTATATAATTGCCTAATTTTCAGTGTGAGCTCTGCAGCAACTAGTTTTCAAAGAATAGTGAAAACATATCCAGTGATTTGAAAATTGCTGACTAGTGGAAAGACAGAAAACAGCAACTACCCTGCTAACTTACGTAAAATGCCGCATAGACTGCAAGGCTGTAGTCCAACTTAGAAAAAGCAAAATGCAAATTTGGCAAATCACAGACTGAATGTCTGCAAAATGTTCTAAATAGAAATATTTTTTTGCAGGAGCCAAAGGCCATTCATGATGCATCTCTCCCCTAGATATAAAATTTACAGGTGGTTTTTGGCTTGATTAAGTGTTATTGGAAGTTCAAGTCATGGCTGATGGAATAAAATATGGCTTAGTAATTTAAAGAAGTGGGCAAAATGCTTTCACAAAATGTGAAGAAGTGCTGACTTATGATAAGGTGTTGACAGACCATGAGCAAGAGTTATCAGTATTACTTACTTTTGATGCCTCAGATTGTGGCATAGGTACATTAACTTCTCATGCAGTCACGGGACAATATATATATATATATATATATACACACATACACATCAATAACCCTTCCTCCTGCAAAATTATATTCTCTAGTACACACCTACTAGCAGTCAGTTAATGTTGGATTCAAATTTGTTGCCAGTCACAGTTACATTTAAATGCCAGAAAATCTTTTTTAATTAAACAAGTAAAGTGGTATCTTACATTGCTTGTTTAATTTAAATAATTTTTTCATATTTAAGCTGTTTAATAGCAGCACTGAATGCCACAAATTCAGTACCACTGATATGGTTACACTGAAACAATATCCCTGTGTGTGGTCTGCCTTTCAAGTGAAGTAAGCTGAATAAGACAATGAGACACAAAAAGCTAACACAGAATCAGTGAGGTAGGACACTGTACAATCAGTGCTCTACTTGTGAATGTTTTTTTTTTTTTTGAGAAAATCAATTTTGTCAAGGTCTCTGTGGTAGAAGATTCATGCTGGTTACTGACTGCAAACCTTTAGTAATACTGCTTGGTGGGCATCAGACACTTCCGACAATGATAAGCGATGTATAATGTTTGCAACTAAAATTATGTTTATGTGGTTTGTCTTCATTTATATAAATGTGTGATTGCCTATATCATAAGCGATAATTTAATAAACATTGCTTCTTGTTTAAAAAAAAAAAAAACTTTACCTGCAATGACAGCAGCAAAAATTTAGAGGTGTGCTACAAAACTATCAAACTATGCCTATCAAACAGAATACAGTTTTCAAGAGTTACAGTAGTGCTGATGGAATATCCGTAGTTCAGTAACCTGAAATTCTGATAATGCCACTGAAAAAATCAGAGTATGTGAATGTTTTGATTGAGGAACATTTTCATCATGTTCCTATTACAGAAGATTTGACTGAGTATACAAGTATAACTGACTCAGGAATCTCACAAATAATATTTCTAAAGGCTGGCCAACCAACAACTAATGTTGAAGAGATTAGATCTGATAATGCTGTATAAAAGAAGACTCAAACATTTAGTGGAAAAAGCCAGTCTAGTGAGGCACTTATGTAACTGCTCAACAGAAGCTTGACAACAGCTATACTGGTGGAATGCTACACAGGTCTCCCTGGTTTTCTTAAAATGAAAGAAATGGCTAAAGGTGTAGTCTGAAAGCATGTCAGATGGAAGAAAAAGTGCCTGCCAAGTACCACTACACCCATGGGAATTTCTTGGTGGATGTTAGAAAAAGTTCACACATAGATTTCACTCAACCATTTATGAATAATTATTCATGACTGTGGTAATGAAATGAAGTGTTATATATGCCTGAGATCACATCAAAGGCTACTATTAGTCATATGAGGAGACTTCATTGCTTTTGGCTTAGCTGAACATATCACAGACAATGGTTACATTTGACAATAAAAGAATTTTGTTGTTTTTTTTTAAGCAAACTGGATAAATGACTTCCACTAGTGTACTGGGGCACCCAACAACAGGCATACTAGCTGAAAGATTTCTAAAAGCTTCATCTAAAAATGAAGAATAAAGTTTTGCTTATTTATGCCCTGTGTTACATCTCCAAAAGTACAAGGCACATAACCTACACAGCTGTTCTTGCATAAACACATCAAAATCAAGCTGGACTGGATAAAAGAGTCTGAGTTGGACTATTCAAAAGAATCAGGGCCTTCAAAAGTTACAGCATGGCAACCATGCAAGGGGCAGATCGTTCAATGAAGACTCACTTCATCTCAGGGGTACAGCTGAGAAAAAGCCAAGCTGTATTCCACACATTTTTATCAGTTCATAAGTTCATAGGAGGTTACTAGGCTAACAGACCTACAGCCCTTACATGCCTAGCCATGTTAATCCCAAGTTGCCCAAATTGTTCTCGATTGGATGGGTGTAATTTGCAAAAGCCAGTTTATGATCAACACTGGCTACCCCTGTCCATGAGGGACATGAGCCCCACCCCAGGGTAAATTTGTGATCTCCCATCCATTTGTCAAGGTTGCACTTGAATAGGATCAGAGAGGAGCTCTGTTTCACTTGGACTGGAAGTTTATTCTAGAGGAGCGACAGTCTCTGGGAGATATATTTGTCTCTCCAGCATGTTCTGTTTATGTCACAGGCTAGGTTAAGATCCCTAGAGCGAGGACTCTTGTGCCATTTAACTTGTGGATGTGCAGCATTTCCATTAGGGCAGGGTCGGAGACTGCCCTGTAGGCCAGGTACAGGTCAACTCTCAGCAGACTATAAGACACAAAGTACAGAGAAAGGGCTTTAAGTCTATCCACATAAGTCATGGTTTGGAGGCCCTGTATTTTCTTGGTGAGAAACCTTTGGGATCTCTCCAGCTGCAGTAAGTGTCTGGTGAGGTACATGCAAAAGGGAGCATTGTATTCTATTAGTGGTCTGATGAGGGTCAAGTGCAGTGGAGTTATAACATCCTTAGACCTTGATGTGATGCCCTTACTTATGAGGTGTGCAGTGTAGAAGGTTAAGGCTTTCCTTACCACTGTGGAAGCCTGGTGGTCGAAGTTTAGACTGCTATCAACCTGTCTTCCCCAAATCTTGCACCAGTGGGTTTGAACTTAGGGAGGTGCTATCAATATTGTAATTAGCCAGGAATTCAACTTTGCCAAAGGGGTTATAATGCACTTTTTTGTTTAGTTTTAGTCCATGGCATTGGCACCAATCATTCATCTGTGTTAGCCCCTTCTGTAATATGTTAAAATAATTGGAGGAATCAATGATTGCCCCCAGTTTGCAATCATCAGTAATGGGCCCAGCCTAGATCTTGTGGTACACCACTGGTGACTGATCTACTGGTAGAGGTGGAGTCAGTCACTGACTTTGAAATTATGTTTTCTGTTAGTGAGTCAATTGGCTAACCATCTAGTGATGTAAAGGTTAAGGATTCTTTCAAAAGCCTTGGCTAGGCCAAGATAGGCAGCATGATTTTCCCGAAAAAATCTACTTGGTTTAACAAGCATGATCTTTCCTTAATGAAGCCAAACTGGGTTGGGTCTAGAGCTTGAAGGTCACCTATGTCCTTATTGATAAGGTTCATGATGATTCTTTCCATGGCTATGCAGATGAGGCTGGTTAGACTTATGGGTCTATAGTTCCCAGGGTCGGTAGATGCCCCCCTTTGTGCAAAGGGATTACTGTTGCTGTTCTCCACTCTGCTGGAACAAAGCCAGTTCTCAGGTCCTGGAATGTTATCTGGTCCCACTGAGACTGTGTTTTTGGCCTTGGAGTGCAGATATGGCCTGAACTCTTCAGATACTGGGCAGAGGACTGGTGCCAGGTATGCTTGGGGTATGGCTGGTGAGGATAGGGGAGTGAAGTTTGTGCCAAATCTGTCAGCTAGTAAGTTGACAGTTTTCTCCGGTATAGTATGAGTGGTAAAATCCACTACCAGTTCGGCACATTGCTAGGATTCCCTTTTAAATTTTGGACCTAGTTAAAGAATGCCTTTTGATTATCCTTAGCTAGGGATGCTATTTTAGATTTGTATTTAGCTTTAGAGGACTTTACAAGATTTCTGATTTGCTTGTTCAAGCTGTGGAGAGAATTCTTCCTCTGCTGAATCAGTCCACCTCTTCTTCTTAGACATCAGTTTCTTTCTCTTGTTATATAACCTATTCATACTTGAGGTCCACTAGGGTGGCTTGTTTTTTTTCGGATGACCTGTCTTTGATCCAGTCAGGTGCAGCTGAGTCTATACAGTTGTTTATTTGTTTATACAGGGCATTTGTATGCACCTCTGCATATAAGTCATTGTTGTCTGTGACTGCTGGGGGATTGAAATGTTTTGTATCATTGCTTAAGTAGACTGTAGTTTGCTTTGTAAAAATGTTTTAAGTTTTTTGTTCCTGTGGGGATGTCAAGTCCACTAGTTACTTCAAATGAGACAGGTTTATGGTATAACATTACCAGGAAGGCAACACAATGGGGGGAGGGCCGTAACCCCCCCCCCCAATGTTGGTGAGTACTATGTCTAGGACATTTGAGCCCCTTGTGGGGGGTGCAAACTATCTGTTCCACAGCATGTGTATTGACAAAGTCCAGGAACCTCTGGGTGAGCATGTTTGTGTATTTCACCCTCTCAATGGAAGGATAGTTGAAATCTCCCATGACAAGATGTTTAGCTGTATGGTGAGTAATTCCATTAAGTCCAGGAAAGTGGTGTACTTTTCTTGGTTCATGGTGGGGGACCCATAGCTAGCAATGATTTGGTAGGGTGTTTTGCTTATAGTTAATTGGACATGGATAGTTTGAGAGTGTCATACTGTTTGACCAGTCTCGAGGTGTATGTGGCTTTAATGAAAATGGATACACCTCCACCTTTGGTTCTTTCATGCTCATTTTGAGGTCTGAATGTGGGGAAAGCACTGTAGCCTTGCACAGCCGGGGTGCTCTCTGCGGCCTTGAACCATGCTTCAATGACTGCATAGACATCAGCATCTTCCAAGGTGAGAAGTGTTTTCAGGAAGTGCAGCTTCCTGTTTAGGCTTCTAGTATTAAGCAGCAGAACCTTGAGTTTGTCTTGAGTGGATTTTGTTATGTTGGAAATTTTGTTGTTTTGACATTCCCTAAAAAAAGGCACTATGGGGAGGCAGGTGTCTTTGCCGGTATCCAAAAGCCTAGAGGAGAGAGGGGTACAGACCATCTCTGGCAAAGCAGCATGGCTTGTCGACCATGTCTTCTCAGGCTGACAAATACTGGATCCCCCTGGAGTGACACCAAAGGCTAAGACAATTGTTGAAGTCTATCATTTTTTGTGTATATTGTGGCATCATGCTGAGTGAAGGTAGATTATGTGTCCCAGACATTCCCTAAAAAAGGCACTATGGGGAGGCAAGTGTCTTTGCCAGTATCCAAAAGCCTAGAGGACAGAGAGGTACAGACCATCTCTGGCAAAGCAGCATGGCCTGTCAACCATGTCTTCTCAGGCTGACAAATACTGGAACTCCCTGGACTGACACCAGAAGCTAAGACAATTGTTGAAGTCTATCATTTTTTGTGTATATTGTGGCATCATCCTGGGTGAAGGTAGATTATGTGTCTCAGGCTAGGGTCATACCTGTCTGGGACACATAATCTGAGAGTTCAGTCATGTCTCTCTTCATATAGTCCAGAGAGGTATGTCTCGTCATTCATCCCAACATGGACTATGACAAAGTAATAACAGTACTTGTTGAGAGACTTGACTGCATATGTGATTTGATGGATCCTGGCCCCTGACAGGCAGCTGTCCGTGGCCTTCTCCTTGTCCACCCTGGTGAGGGAGACATCTGTACAATATTGTCTCACTATGGAGTCTCCTATAACCAAGACATTAGGTTTTGAGGTGTTTTGCCTTAGGGGCTTCTTTGCTGAGACACTTGTGTGTGTGTTATTATGTGTAGTGGTTTCTATTTGCTTGGCAGTGTGCGCAAGTGGTTTATGTTTGGGAGGACTCTGATATTTTGGTAGGCTTCTAGCAAGTACCTCCATGTATGTGGGTTCATGTGTCATGTCCTTACTTTGTGTGAGAGGTGAAGTGTGTGTGTGCTCACAATCTGTTTGATGTCTGGTTTATTGTTACGTGAGAGAATTGATTCCAATTTCATATTGTAATTACATCTCTCACATAGGGTGTTTGCTTGTTTTAGGAGCAGGATAACATCTAACCAATTTCATAGCAGGTTCAAGGAAATGATTTTCCATAAGAAGTATTCTTACCTGTTTTGGCTAAGTCCTACAAAAGCTAAATACACTGACACTAGGGAAGAAGTAAATCCAAATTCCAGAGCACATGGCAGTGATTCTGATGACAAGTCGGTTTCCAGTTATGACATAGTAAGTGATACTAAAGAAGAGGCTGTCATACCAAACAGTGAACCTGTTACCAGTGAGACAAGAAACCAATGCCAGAAGTTAGGAAATTAGAAAGGGTTTGAATGCCTCAGCATTTGACCTACTGACTAGTGATGCTAATGGCACTGGCTCTGAACCTATGGACTGGTTGTGTGCCAGTACTGCATAAGCTACAGATACTGCATCAGCTGACTACGTATATGGACAATGAAATACCATTTTACCATATTAAATTACTGAATGGGTCAAAGCTGTACTGAGCATGGGGTGATATGTTGCACAGAGCATGGTGTAGTATGCTGTACAGAGCAGCTCACATAGCACTGTAAAAGCAAACCCAGTACCCCCCCCCCCCAATATACAGTGACTGCACGTGCATAGTGTTCAGTCTATGACTGGAGATAAATTGACTTCAAGCTGTGCTATTTGTCTCCATGTGAGTTTCTTCAGTGTACATCATTAACCATACAAATATGCATCCTAGGGTAAAGAAAGCACACAAGATATCAGCCATCTCTTACCTTGTAATCAATATATGACAAATGCATCACTTAGCAAAAAAGATGTAGGAGAGATCATCTTTTCAGATGTATAACTCAGTTCAGAAAATTGCTGCTTAATGTGTTCCAAACTTCTTAGGGAGGACTTATGCCTAGCCTACAGAGCAATCCAAGATCCAAACCTAATAAACTTGCTGCATATCAGTAAATCAAATGGGACTAGGGCTACCCATTACAGGGACCTAAATATGGCCTGTGACTTAAATAGAACATGCTGGAGGGAAAAATGTATTTCCCAGTGACTGCCGCATCTTTGAAACAGGCTGCCAATTCATGTGAAACAGAGCATCTCTGTGACACTGTTCAAGAGGAACCTGGAAGTGGATGGGGCACCATAAATTCTTACCGGGGATAGAGCCTACAACCCTCCTGGACATGGGTAGTCATAACTAAATGTAATCTTGGGTATTAACTAGCTTTTTCATGGTACAGGTATATTGGGATGAAACGGCTAGGCTTAAAAAGACCTCTCGGTCGATAACCAAGTAATCTTCTATGACCACTGGAAACAGTATCCAAAACAACACCCCTAAAAGTACACTCACCATAATCATCCTACGCCTTGCAATAACCCAAATGCTGTTACTGCTTTTTACACAATATAATTAACAGCTAGCCCTGGAAAGAAAAACTGAAAATCCAGTATTAACATACTTGGGCCCAAAAAAAAAACATTATATCATAAGGGCAAACTTAGGCCTAACCCAAATAATTAGCAAACCCACAAAGTCTATCTGTACAACCAAAAGCCACGACCTCCAAAATGTATTATCACCAGTAGTTTTTGAAGCTTCCCCTCAGTTTCCTTCCCTCCCTAACTCCATCAGTAACCCTTCCCTAGTTGCCA
The DNA here is from genome assembly GCF_019279795.1 of Protopterus annectens. Classification (NCBI taxonomy): domain Eukaryota; kingdom Metazoa; phylum Chordata; order Ceratodontiformes; family Protopteridae; genus Protopterus; species Protopterus annectens. The sequence continues at coordinate 316,317,465 of NC_056746.1, forward strand.
TCACCGTAGCTATACATTTCACTGGAAATTTCCATGAGCTCTTACTTCATACATATCTAAAATACAATAAAGACCCAGTCAGCAAATTTACACCTTTAGCTTTTTGACTGATCTACAAAATATAAAATAAAACACAAACACTGTAACCAGCTAATCTTGTCTTGTAATTCTAACTAATTTTCAAAACCACTTCCTTTCAGTCATTGCCAGGCTCAAAAAGGCACACAGTAAATGAATGTCCCAAGAACTTAAGGCCTTACTTTCAAACTTAGCTTGGGCACCAAGGGAAAAAAATAACCCCACTGGAACACTTTCTCATGTTAAAAGGAGCTCTGCTAAGAATGCCATTGAAAGGCACAAAGTTCAACTTAACTATCAGGGCAATCCTCCTTTTTTAAGATCTCAGGATCATCTGGAATCCAGAAGTAAAACAATAAATAGTAGATCCAATTTCAAATCCTTCAGGAAATGCATCAGCCCACCACAGAAGACTTTATTTATTTATTTATTTATTTATTTATTGACATTTGATTACAGGGAAAGTCCAACTGGGTAGAAGCCCATTTTCAAAGGAGGTCTGGGGAGAAAAGCTCCAAAATATTACAAAACATTTTAAGAACAATAAATTTACAATCTTCAAAAATAAAACAAAACATCTGCAGTTTAAATAATTATAACTAATTAGACATAGTATAAAATATCGGTTAAAAATCAATACAAGTTATATGACAGTCATTTAATATTTAGAGAAATTTTAGACAGTTTGCAGAGAAATTAAAGGTAAGTTAGTTGAATACAAACAGAACTTTCAAAATGAATACTCTAAGCTGCATCCTCACCCCATGCCAAACACTTAACACTACTCTTTCCAAAGACGTTATTGGGCTGTTATTTCTTCTGTTCTACTTTAAGCCTTTAAGACAGTGCCAAACTACTTGAGCAGCTATCAACTTACCTTCCTAGAGATGGATGGCTTTGCTCCATGGTCTAATACATTGTGCAGAGTCCACAATCTTAAACCCCTTTAATACATCTACCAGTTATCAGTCTTGAAGAAAGTCTATTCTGAAGTGCCCATAGCAGCATTGTTCTGTCCACTTCACAAACACTTCTTCCCCAAAGTCTAATCCAGACCTTACACTTATATCACTACTTCTAGCTACAAACTAATCCACATCCAGTTCTGTCACAGTAAAAAGAAAAAAAAACACTGTCAAGACAATATTAATTCTAGGTGAGGAGAAACCCATGACAGTCCTAGATACTATAGCAGATGAGATCTTCCAGAGCATGGACAAACTGGAGAACGATCATCTCAGAGGTGCCATTTTCATTTACCTCATCGCGGCCTTGGATCTTGTAAACTATCACCTCTTTCATCTCCTCAGACTACCTCTATATGACAGGTTTCAGCCCTGAGGCGAAAATGGTTCTCCAAAGATCACTCTCTGTTAAATGTGATTACTTTCTGTCTTCTTCTGCCTCTGACACAAGCAGTACCACCGGGTTCAGTCCTTAATTTTTCCTGTCTGTCAATCACCCTTCCCTCGGATTTTCACAACATCAAAATAATTTTGTATGCATATGGTATTGCCATATACTACTCCTCACTTTCTTAATCTACTATCAAAACTCAACTTGAATCTGTCTGAAAATCTCTATCTCTCACTATAGCTCAATAAAAACAGCAAAATACTTATCAGAAATAAAAGTAATACAATGCTTTGCAGAACAAAACCTATATTTAGACACATTGTCCACTGGCCCATTAACAGCACCTCCCCATGTTTTAAACATTTGGGTATTTTGTTGGCCCAGCCTCTAACCTTTGATTACCTCACTGAACAAACTACAACAAAAAACTAAGTTCAGTTTTGGGAATTGAAATCTCAAGTGTCTTACTTGAAGTCATAAACAATATAATCAAAGATTTTTTATTATTTGTAACTTGAAGATGACCTCCCAAAGGTAGTCAGTGCCTCACCAAAAATATAAACTTTCTTCAGTTCATTGCATACAGGATATGTAACTTTATTGCTGCAGCTTCCCTTATACAACATCACTATCCAGCCACTGTGAAAGGAAAATGTTTTCAAGAAAAGGTCAGACCACTATTTAATTTCTTCAAGTTCAAACAACTAAATGTAGGTCCTTCCTTTATGGCCAACAGGCCATTTCATGCAACACCCCAATACAATAAAATCTTAGACTTCAATTACATAATACTGTTACCATGAGATGTCCACAAAATAAACTTATCAAAAGTAACTATTTTTAATCAGCTCTAGGACACAATGCCTGGGTATTATTGCCTCCGTTAAGGAAGTGTTACAGACTACCACAACTGGCAGCAATCCCAAACAATTACTGAAGACTTTTATTACCCATAGGAAAATTGAACTGTTGCTAGTTTCACCCCTCTGAAATTATTTAAGTCCATCCTCACCATATATAAGGATTTGTTAATACCAAAGAACTCCACTAACATCCTATCTAAAGTTTCTGATTACAGCTCAAAGATTGTGTTACTTTATGCATTGTAAAACTGTCATATTTAAAACATTCTAACAATCATATCTATCTGTATTTTATATATATATATATATATATATATATATACACACACACACACACACACACACACACACACACACACACACACACACTTTAAGTAAATGGTATATTAATTGTGTGTATATCTATCTATCTATATATACAGATAGATAGATGTACATATATATGGGTCTCATTCTGTTTGTCGAAAACACAGTTTGTCGAGAAAGAGAAGGTCGAACTCACTTAAGTAAAAGTGCACTACATTGGAAGTTCACTTTTGTGAAAGACGGTTTGTCGAAGCACGTTACAGTGGGGATAAGGAAATATATCCTTTTCCAACTGTAGTGCGATCTCGGAGTTAGTATATTTAAGTAGGGGGTGTGGGGGGGCTTGCCCTCCTGCAAAACAGTGTTTAGAGTAGTATTTTTATTTTTTTTCCTGATTCGGTGAATCGGCTTTTGCGAAAGTACACTTTCGATGTAGTGCACTTTCGTGGAAGTGGGGGCTTTACTTTTCTTTTTCGAGATTGTGCCTAACCATATATCCCAAATATATATCTGACAAATTTTGGTACCCTAATGTCATTTTTGGAGGAAGTCTGTTGTTTGGTAGAGTGCTTTTGGGGTTGATGATGATATTTGTTGAAGGTGTAATGTCTGGGAGGCCTTTGGGGTCTAGGATGATTACATTTAAGATCCTCAACATATGTGGGTCCATGTGTCTGGTCCATACTTCATGTTGTGGGTGTCATGTGTGGATTACTCACAACCTGAATGACATTATGACTACTTACATATATACAAACATACAAATATAGCAAACAAACTGCGGCCCACCAAAGGACGATTATCCGGAGAAATACTTAAAACAGGAAAATCAATACTCCATGTATCCACCAGGTCATGGAAGAAAGTCCTTTATTGAAATGAAGTAAAAAGTATGAGCGCTTTTGGACTTACTGTAATTGTCCTTCTTCAGATCTAAGTTCACAAACTAATAACTACAATTTAAGGAAACTAACCAAGAGAATATCTAACAGACCAATAAAATAAATGCTGCTGCATCCAATCAAATTCCAGGTATAAAAAGATCTAAAAACTGAAAGTGATAGGTGGACTGTATTGTGAAAGCAATCAACACTCTAAGTCACTACACTACATCATTAAAAACATGATAAAAAGCCATTAACTTAAAAAACAATGTTAATAAAATTCAACTATTTCAAAAATGCAATAAGAAGACTCATTGTGAAGTTCTTTTTCAATATAATCTAATTTGATTTTAGTGTCTGAGGTTACCTGAATGTCACTACGGCAACTTATCACCCCATTTGTGGAGCCAAACTGTTTTGCATAAGATTTTGTAAATATACCTATACCCGGTCGTGTCTGAGAATAAATTTTAGAATCTGTGCACAGTTTATCAGTTTGTATGTCTTTACTCCTTCCACATCTTATGTATCTATAAAAAGTTTTCCTATTATGCTCAATATCTCAATATAATTTTTTTTCAATTTTTTCTTGATTTTGTCTCACACTATGCTTAATTTGTTAGTCCAGCTTGTTTATTTCAGTTTTCAAAGTTGTAGTTTGACCTCTCTTCCATTTCTTATATATTTTTTGTCTCTCACCTTAATCAGGTATCTTGTTCTTATAGAAATATATCCCCTCTGATGTTGTATGCCTAGATCCTGATGTTAAACATTTTTTTTTTGCACACAAATAATTTCTCTTTCAAAACTTTCCACATTCCATCTACAGTTTTTCCACTGAACATATCACTCCCATTAGTTTTACATAGTGACTGTTTTGCTTCCATATAATCCGTAATTAATCTTCTTTGCATTGGTTTAGATTTCAGTTTGGTAAAATTATCTAGCAACAAATTAATCTTTATAACCTCATGATAACTGCACATCAATGGTGGTAAAACTGGACTTGAAGTAACAGTAGTTTCACTCCAACAATTGTTATATGTTTCAGGGTTGTCTTTATTGTCACAGTTACACAGTCCATAGTACTGGTGTTATCATTGAACATGTAATAATCACAGGTCTCATAACTATCTTTAAACCCTATCATAACACCTCCACTTGATGTTTTGTTAGAATGTCTGTTACAGTAAAAATATGTATACCCTGACAGAACTGGTTTCCAGTCATTGCTCTTTAACCATGTTTCACAAACAATAACAACACCAATCTTGTGGGAACATAGCAAAATTTCCATTAAAAAATATTATTAATGCTACTAGCATTAACAACTATCAGAGATGTATCAGATGTTGCTATCTGTGAACGGTTAAATTTTTGACCTGGCAAAAATCCTCTCTAGTGTTTGTCAAATATTGCAAAATATCTGCTGCAAACGTTCTCTTCACTGATCTTGACAAATGTACCTATCCTGTCTAAACACATGTGTGCCCAAAACTAGGCTTGGATGCTTTACACATTTTCATTTTTTAAAACAAAACATTTTTTCTATGTAAATATGTATTCAAAAAATATTTTCATTCACAGTGACCTGACTATCCTTTCTATATGCTATTTGTGATAAATACATCCTAACACCAGTGCAAGCCATACAATATAAGACTGCTTGTATGTGAGAGCCTTGCCTCCAATGACATTGTGTAAATACACTTCTCACATACCATATCAGTTTGTTTAAGAATTAATTGGTTGTCAGTAAACATGAGACAATTGCTACACTGCCACAGGATGCCTATATCCACCAACCTGTCTGCAAAGATAGTAGGAAAGTTCATATCCATGGTTACAGACCCTTTTTACATGATCTAGAAGGTTGCTGTAAGAGCATAGAGTATAATCAGAAGTATCTAATATTAAACTAATGGGATGGTGCTCATTAATGTGCAAACTCATTGCTCTTTGCACAAATTAATACTCATGAAATTGCAAATGTAGTTTTATTGGGAAAATCTCAGTTCTAGGTGTTTGTATCTACAGAGAGCATTGCTAGCCATCACTGCATGATACTGCCTGTCACACAAATGTGTTGACTTTATAAAAGCAGAGAAAATTGATTAAACAGACTAAGTAACTCACTGGCCAATCAAAGAAAATCACACTTGAAGCCTTCCTGTGTGAGTCCCAGCTCACAACAGACCAGGCTACCCTCTACCGCCACTAGAGTTCAGTCCCAAGCCTTCCAAATGTAAAACCACAAAATAAATAGTTTAAAGTGGATAATAGCAGATTATACAACGACCCCCCATTAATATTCAAAAACGTGCATGCTGATTGGTCACCGTGCACGTTGTAAATCAGAGTTATAGTAATGGAAAAAGGTCCGGTCGCCCGGACTTTTTCCATTACTATAACTCTTTTTTTACAGCAACGGAGAACGCAAGATCTCCGTTGCTTCACACTGTCTCGCTATGTTAAACGAGTTTAACTTAGTGAGACAGCTTTAAAAAAAGCAACAGAGATTCTGCGTTGCTTTTTTTAAAGCTGTCTCGCTATGTTAAACTCCTTTAACATAGCAAGACGGTTTGTAAAAAGCAACGGAGATCTTGCTTTCTCCGTTGCTTTTTTCAAAACTATCTCGCTATGTTAAATGGGTTTAACATAGCGAGACAGCTTTAAAAAAAGCAACGGAGATTCTCTGTTGCTTTTTTTAATGCTGTCTCGCTATGTTAAACCCATTTAACATAGCAAAACAGTTTGTAAAAAGCAACGGAGATCTTCCTTTCTCCGTTGCTTTTGCCCACAGCTCTGATGTACTGCGTAGGCATACACATGCGCAGTACATCAGAACTGCCGCAGAATACCAGACAGCTGCAGAAGGGCAGCAAGGAGGCATTATACAATGCCATTATTTAAGAAAAGTAATTATTTTTTTCTCAAATAATGTCATTGTATAATAGCAATAACCCACTTCTAGGTGTGGGTAATGCTGGATTTACCCACAGCTGGCTTTGTTTGTCCACTCGGGCTTCGCCTTCGTGACCAAACCACACCAACCGTGGGTAAATCCAGCATTACCCACACCCAGGCATGGGTATTGCTATAACAAACAACAAACTAGTCAGGAAATACATACTTTCTAAATGACTGCAGTGTAGACAAACCAGCAACAAAGTCAATGAAATGCAATGGTACTTTACAATGATGAAGTGCAGACAAATATGATAAATAATTCAAAATTGCAACCCCAGTAAGCTTAACCAAAGTATAAAAGTGCTAAACCTTGATCTGGCACTAGAGTCAAGCTAGACACTCAGGAATCTGTGGTTTGGATATTTTACCTAAATGGCAAATTTAATCAGTGATACTTCCAAAAATAAAAAATCACTAATTCAATGATAGTGGCACAACAGTACCAGCACTTACAATGACTTCAAATTTACAGACTCATGCAGAACATCTCAGTGGGTGTGGACTTCTCTGCATTCATTTGCATATTGGGTGGTTTCTGGGACAAGCAAGTTTACTCTTTGACTCTAATATGATGAAGTGTATCTATCATGCAAGAAAGAAAAAATATATATATATGCTGGAAAATTTTACAGGCTTAGAGCAATTATGTGTACATCTACAATGTAAGAAGCAACACTTCAGCTGTCACAAAAAAGAGTAATAAACAGAAGATTTGTAATTTTGTGGGTCATTAATGAATGACAAGCAGCAGCCAGTGTGTGGTAAAATTGTATTACTAAACTATCGTGCTGGAGAGACATAAGGGATCATAAGGCAGTGGAAAAGTGCTAAAGTCGCACAACAGCTGTATGAAATGTAAAAATAAATAAATGGGCCAGTAATAAAGCATGTTGCTTTAGGAAGATGGTGCCCTAATATAAACCATTATCGCAGTCTGCACTTCACAATTCTGAGGTTAGATTAATTTAAGGAGAGTACATCAGGCAAATCACTGAGGAGTGGCTATGGAAATGTGTTTGAAGGTCAGGTGCTTGAAACAACAATTCTATGATGGTATAGCAAACTTGAAAGTTAAAATACAGAGAAAGGGAAGTGTATTCCCCAGTGATGAAAGGGCGACAAAAATAAAAGTTATGTACTCACCATAACTATGCATCTGTGTTTTCCATTTTCATTCTTCCTCAACGAATGGTGTCACAGCCTACTTTCAGATCTGACTTGGTTTTTCACTAGATTCTAGGATCTGACTCTTGAGCTCCTCCCTTTACCCATAATGCTCCTGACTACTGCACCACCTCAGATTGAGTTTGCTGCTACTATATAACTATCCAAATATAGAGTATAATGACAAAAATACTAATAATAATACAGAGAAATAGTATAATAAGAGAATGGGGGTTCAAACAGGAACTGTGGATCCTAACGAAAATGTCATCAGGTCACTCCCAAAGACATGGATAGGGAGAAGATGGGGGGACGTTGAGGAAGAATTAAAATGGACAACACAGATGCATAGTTATAGTGAGTACATAACTTTTATATCTGACATTGTCATTTTCATTCATTCATTCATTCCTCAAAGAATGGGACAGAGTCCCCAGCTATAGTAATCCTGGGTGGCCCTCATGGAAGGATATTCTAGAGAACCACAGAACCAATTGCAGCTCTGTTTCTGGAGATGATGTACAGATTGTAATGAGCAATAAAGGTATGAGCATTAGACCAAGTGGCAGCTGCACAAATATCATCAATAGAAGCCCTGGCCCCCAAAATAAATGCTGATGTAGCCATTGATCTAGTTCAGTGTGCTTTTGGCTGTTTTGGCAAGGTTAAACCTCTCGAAGAATAAACATAAGAAATATAATCCATTATCCATTTGGTCAATATAGTTTTAGATACTGGTTTTCCCAATTTGTTATTAATGAATGACAAGCAGCAGCCAGTGTGTGGTAAAATTGTATTACTAAACTATTGTGCTGGAGAGACATAAGGGATAAATTCTTTCATCCTATGAAGCTAGAAACAAAGTTGCCTATGTACATCTAAAAGGTGAAGCATGTATTCTTCTTTGTTGTCAAATTTAGGAAAGAACACTGGCAAGCTGATCACTTGGTTGATGCTTGCCTCTGAGGCAATTTTGGGTACAAAGAAAGGATTAGTTTGTAAAGTAACCTGATCTTTATGGAAAATTAAATAAGGTGGTTTTGAACAGAGTGCTTGGAGTTCAGAGACTCGCTTTGCAGAAGCTATAGCCACAAGAAAGACTGTTTTCCAAGAAAGAAATTTGAGACCTGCCTTAGCTGAGGGTTCAAAAGGGGATCGTATCAAGCTCTGCACAACAACAGTAAGATCCCAAGGTGGGGTGGGATCTTTGTTCAGAAGCCTCAGTAAAAAGGTACCTTTAAGAAATGCTTTACATAACTTGGATGAGGCTAAAGGGGAAGCATCGTCTCCAATGTGATAGTTGGAGATGGCCACCAGCTGAACTTTGATTGTGGGGAAACTAGCACCACTTTGAAAAATTGATCAAGAAAATTTAAAATAGCAGGGATTAGAGCAGTAAAAGGATCCAACTCTCTCTGCTGTGCCCAAAAAGAAAATTTCTTTCATTTACTCTTATAAATCTTTCTTGTAGAGAGTTTTTGAGATAAAAATAAAATTTGGTGAACAGGAGAGGAAAGCCTGGAATGTTTAGCCTTCACTGGAACTGGAGAAACCATGCAGTCAATCTGAGACCTGTAATTTCTGGCTGAATCTTCCCTGATAGATGATAAAGAAAGTTTGGACTGGGGTCCAGTGTCCAGGTGGACATAGTAGCTGAGACCACATGAAGGGGAACCACACTTGCCAAAGCCAGAAAGGGACAATGAGGATTATTTTGCTCTTCTATGGGAGTGCTTTCTGAAAGAATTTGGGGATTAGCGGTAGGGCAGGATAAGCATATAGAAGACTGGAAGGCCAAACATGGACTAGAGCATCTCTTGGTAACTGTTCCTGAAAGGGAATTAGGGCAAAGAACATGCTGCATTTGTTGTTGAGGGGAGAGGCAAATAGATTGCAGCAAGGTGGACCGCCACTAATTGATTGAGAGACCACTCATGAGGCATCAGGGTAGCCTGCTGAGCTTGTCTGCTAGAACTTTGGATTCCCCCAGTATATGCATTGCTACTAGAAAGTGGTTGTAGGAGAACACTCATTGTCAGACACTCATTGCTTCTCGGCAAAGGGGATATGATCTGGTTCCAAAGCCGAACACCAAAAGACACTCCACAAGTATTGCACAAGTGCTGGGCCAAACCACTTCAATTCACAAACCAAAAACAAGAGCCAGCACACAACTACTGGTCATTTTGATATTTTTATGTTGTCATGCTGGATAACAATATTACATAATAAAAGGCAAGCAAGTTTCAGCCAAAGCCTTCATCAGTGCCATAACAATTCAAAACATACAGTCAGAAAAAGGCGAGTCACCAACATATATAAAAAGTTAAACCCACACACTGGAAAATTAACCCAATCACAATACATAATTTAAGCCAGGAGGAAACAATACCCCCAACTTAATAATCCAAAAACATTCCCTTTTATTTAATACTTGATGCCAGCACAACTTATTAGACCCCTAAAAATAATATAATCTATAGCAGTAAATCTAAAAGATGCACTGGGATGCTTGAGTTTATGTTTATACAATGCATACATATGAGGACCCATGAGTCCTGATATGATATAAAGTGGTTGTAGGAGATCGCCCACTGCCAGACTCTCATTGCTTCTCAGCAAAAGGTGTAAGATCTGGTTCCTTCTTGTCTGTTAATATATCAAACTACTGACATATTGTCTGTTTAGATAGGAATTGCCTCTACAGGAAGAGAGCTCTGAAAGGCCTGCAAAGCCAAAAGGACCGCTTTCATCTCTAGGACATTTATATGCAATTTGGTCTCTTCTGGGGACTACATGCCTTGAACAGTCCATCCTAAGAAATGTTCCCCTACCCCAAATGTTAGGCATCCCTTGTCAACATGGCGGTTGGGGGAGGAAGGATAAAGGGACATCCTTAACAAATCTTGTTGGAGTGAGTCCACCACAGTAGGGAGTCCTTGCAGACTCTAGATAGTTTTCTTGGATGTTGCAAGGACTGTTGGATAATGGACCACTGAACTGCTAGAGTCCACTGGAGGATACACATTTGAAGAAGAGCCAAAGGTATCAAGGTGATTGGAGCAGCTGCTGACTCTAGGGCTTTGAGAACCCTTTTTGCTGGGAGAGACGGGGGAGAGAAAGAATCTGTCTGACTCATAATCTCAAGGCAAGAATTCTGTTTTGTGATAAGAGAGTGAGACGATTGACTGTATCTAGCCGAGCTCCTATAAACTCCAAGACTTGAACTGGTTGAAGGTGGGACTTTGAATGATTGACTGCAATTCCCAGGGATTGAGATAACTGGAGTAAGTAATCCCTGGCTTTTGCTAGGAGATGCCTGTTTGGTGTGGTGAAGAGCCAGTCGTCTATATAAGAAACACTCTGAATCCATGCCATATTAGATGAGGTGCTACCACTGCCATGCATTTGGTGAACACCCTGGGAGCTATGGTTAAACTGAAGAGCAGGGCTCTGAATTGATATTGACTGTCTCTCAGCCAGAAGCATAGGTATCTTCGAGAGGGACTGTTAATGTAGATGTGATAGTACACATCCTGAAGATCTACCAAACACATCTAATTGTCCTTCTGTAACAGAGGCAGAATGGACTGAACTGTGGCCATCCAGAACTTGGAATTCTTTACAAACTGGTTCAGATAACCGAGATCCTGAACAGGTCTCAGGTCCCCCTGTTTTCTTTGGCACTAAAAAGAACCTTAAGTAAAATCTGGATCTTCTTGGTCTGGAGGGACCTCTTGGATGACTCTTTTGTCTAGCAGCTTTTGAATCTCCAGCGCTGCTAACTCCCACTGTCTGAGCAGAACATCAGGGAGAAGTTTTCTTTTCACAGAGGGAATTTCTAAAAATGGAATGAAATGTCCTCAGAATGCTATTCTTTGCACCAACATATCTTTTGTGATGGCTGTCCAGGCTTGTGGGTGCAAAGATAAGCACTCCCCAACTGTCTTCATAAAAGAACAGTTGGGCAATCCTTCAGGAGTGCTGAAAAGGTCTATCCAAGAAGGAATCTCAGAAGATTTCATTTTGAGGACCTCCTCTGCTGCATGGGCAGTGCCTTATATCATTACTCTCCCCTCTGCTTCTGGGAGAAAAATCTCCACATGAGTCCTGAAAAGGTCCTTAAGACTTCCGGAACTACATCTTTTAATACTGTGTTGATTCTCAGAAAAAGGTCTCTGCGATATAGAGAAATGGATTCCCACAGCAGGCAAGGTCTTTTCATCCTGCCCACTGTAGGAAAGTGTCTCTTTAATGAAGTCAATCTAACCGGAGCTGAAGCTCTCAGATCAGACAAACCTGGGCCTCCTCGATCCTCCACTCTGAGGGAGGAGGGGTAGCTGAGCTGTCCAGCGTTGAGGCTCTGAGGGGAAGCAACAGCTTTGAAAGCTTGAGAGTCAAATTCACTCCCTTGGATCTGAAGCAGATGCTTCGGCTCCAAGACATGTCCTGCCTAAGGGGAGACGGAGTTGAATGGATCAGGGAAGTAGTCAGAGTTGACAATAATGGCATGTTCGGATCCAGCTGTTCGACTCTTGCAGATATCAGATCCTAGGGTTCTGAAGCCCAAGGTCAGATCCATGAAGGAGAAAGGATAATATGTGGTGGAGATTTAATGCTCACAGATCCGATGGGAGACGGAGATGGCAAGACCCCCATCTGGATCTGTGTTCTGAGAAATTTTCTCATCATCCTATCCACATCTCCCTCAGAAAGACTTCGGGAGGACCTGATTGAAGAGGAAGTGGAAGGGGGTTGCAAAGACTTTCTTGGTGTCTCTTGAAGGAAGGGAAACCTCAGCCTTGGAGACACTGGCTCTGGAGAAAAATGAGGGCTTCAGAGCCAAGGAGACTTTGATACTGAAGGTGTAGGATCTGTAGTTTTCAGATCCAAGTGTTTGGAGATTTTTGTTGGAGGTTCCAATGTTGAAGCAGATTTGGGAGACCTGGCAGAAGAGCACTTTCTATCCTCCCTGGATTCCATAAACTTAGATTTCTGTGAGGGGGTTTGAGCCCTAAAATAGAACCAACCAAAGAAGGAGCAGAAGCAGGAATAAGGCCGTTAAGCACCAACTTGTTGTGTTGATCACTGATATCTCTAGCGTTCAAGCCAGCACAAACAGTACAAGTAGTATACAGGTAAGAGGGGCCTAAACAATAAACATACTCCCTGTGGAGTCAGATTTGTGTATTTTGTGCCCACAGGAAGTGTACTTTTTAAATCCAGTAGGCTTTTCGGCCATGTTGATTTAAAGGTCTCTCTCTCTCTCTCTCTTTTTTTTTTTTTTGTGAAAATAGAGGGAGAAAAATTTATACCAACAATGGGAATAAGATTACCTTATGGAAAAAGGTAAAGTAAATATAAGATATACCAGTGATGGTAAAAGGGAAAAGCAAAGTATGGTAAGAAAAAGTTAGCCAAAATATAATGTTTAGTGGGTAAAGAGAGGATAGCTATATAATAAAATAAGCAAGGAGATTAGTTAAACATTTAAGTTTTTACTCAGTGTTCCTAGAAAAAAAACACTACCTTAGCTCGAGAGAACACAATCCCAACTGAATTGTTAACCATGCGGTTAAAGTCAGACTGAATGCTCTTCTAGCATGTCCTGCATGCTGAAGATCCCTTAGGGAAACAGAAGTCAGTCATAGCTACACCACAGATCCTTTTAATAAGGATGGCGCCACTGAATGATAAGATGACCTGCAGACTGAGTGAAAAACTGGAAAGCAAAGCTGAATGCCTTCTAAGCTAGAGTACTATGCATAATTATATAATCAATAATTGATGACAGAATCTGCTGTCTAATATGAAGAACAACTGCATGAGTACCACCTGTTTTCTATAGCTGCTTTTGTCTCTAAATATTGATCATTATTAATTGTGTTAACTTGTCTTCTGGTCAATCTCTGAAGGGGAATAGCCACTTGGAGCCAATAAATAACCTTACGTATGCAATTTTTCTGATGACATATTTATTACACCTGGCATTGTAACTTTCCCAAACAGAATATTACCTGAATGGATTTTTAAACAGCTTAAAGAAGATCATTGCAAAAACAGAAGAGAGACCACTAAAGCAATACCTCCAGATTTTGTTTAACCAAGCATTGCATAACTACTCCCTTCCGTTAAGGATAACAGGAGTTGTATTTCATATTCCAATTACTTTTTAGAGGCATATATATTTGCTCCTCCACAACTGACAACCATCAGATCGATTACCTACACTGCTGACCATTCATCTGTTCTCCATAATGGGGTGATAATGGGATTGTGGGAAGCAAGGGCGCCCGCAGGCAGGTGCAAGGGGGTGCACTTGCACCCCCCTGGAATCGGCTGACTAATGTTATAATTTAAAAAAAAAAGTTAATTTTTTGTTTTTCCGTGCTGACATCAAGCATTCTTCTTTAAGAAGAATGGTCGCAGGTGTGCTGACATCATCGCGCGGCACGCATATTTTCAAGTTTTGCGAGCGGGAACTTGCATGGATGGACGGTTTTGGGGTTCGCAAATGGAAAATGGGACCACGAGCGGGAACTGAATCGGACGGATTCGCAAGCGGGAGGAAACGAGCGGAAGATGGGACACTTTCAGAGTAAGTTTGTGTGTGTGTGTGTGTGTGTGTGTGTGTGTGTGTGTGTGTGTGTGTTGACATAAAATCATAAAATATTTATAGAATTTCCTCCACCAACAATAGTTGCATATGCTATACAACAACTTTGAAACATTAGGAGGGAGACTATATAAAAATGTATAGACTAATAAAAAAGCACATATGAAGCAATTTAACAGACAGACTCAATTGCCTATTTATATTGAAGGAAAAGAATCTCCTACCAGTAGTGGAGATTCCCTCTATCTGCTGTGTTGGGCCTCACAACACCCCTGTGAAGACATTCTTTCCTCAATTATACTCACCCTGTCAGGTATTATTAAGGTCATGACAGGAAAGGGTCAGTAGACCAGTGCACTCTCAAAACTTTACAAAAATAATTGTTGTATATAAAAGGCAGAACATGGATTACTGCATACTTCATATCCCACTGACGTTGCTGGTGGAAAAGTTGGTAGTCTAAGTTGGACTCTGGTGACACACGCTCAGACAGCATATCAGTGTCAGAAGTGAAGGCCAAAGAATGGATGGATGCATTCTCATCCTGAAAAGATTGGTGTGAGAAATGGCAGTGAGGCTGCTATCCCTCAGAAATACCAAAGCAATAGTGGCCCCAGATCAGGGTACATTTGTGTTGTGTGTGGGTGTCACAAGCTTTAATACTTGGTCGTCTGAAAAGAGCTCACATGGGCACTTTTTGTTTTCAATTACTGTTTTACAAGTGTTGCATTCTGTCAATCACCCCATGCAGTAGGATGAGGCACTGCCAGCCTGAAGGAACATGAGGTGACTGCAGACCCCATTCGCAAAGCGACTACTACCTCCAAATATTTTTTTTCAGCAAAGGACAAAGAGAAATACATCAGCCCCACTAATAAATAAGAACTCTGACAAATTTAGTAGACCCTTTAAAGGGTAATTGCCAAGAACCTGAGGGCAAAAGTGACTAGCATTTAATTACAAACACTGTAAGTGTGTGTGCACGTGTGTACATACTTTCTGCTGTTACAGTATGATGTAGTGTGGTGCTGGTAGTTACTTCAGATTTTTACCCACTGCAGTATTTTGGGGGATTAGCATCATATCACAAATCTAACTGATACTTTTTTATCTACATTAACTTGTATTGACACTACAGTTTTACATGACTGGATTCCTTTGCACTTAAGAGACTAAAGTCCCCCACTAAAGGAGTATTATAAAGCAGCAGTTGATGAAACAAAAGGTCAAGGTAGTATGTCTCTAAGAATGTAAAACAGCCAGGAGGTACACTCAGTTACTTAATAACTTTAGTAGTGAGTGGCTTTAATAAGAAATCTGAAGCTGTTGTGGTAATTTTTGTTAGAACTTCCATGAGTTGGCAGCTAGTGAGAAAGCATACAGAAGAGGAAGGTAGATGGATATGGCCAAAGTCTGATACCACTGAAAGACCCTTACTGCTGGGACACATATATGGATATTATCATAGTTTCCCAAATCTTCTGATAAATTATTTGGCATGTCAGAAGTGGTAGGAGACGTGGATGCCCCTGATTTTGGCTTGGGACTATAATGTAGTTGCCTATTCCTTCGGTAACGTAACTACTCCCTTGTTCAGAGAAGCATGTGAAGGCCAGCATGTCTGACTTAGATTTAAAAGATATTTGGAAGATCCTACACCCTCAGGATGAAGAATTTACATTTACTTCCCAAGGGGGGGGGGCCTGAACATTCACAAATCATACACCACACAACACGCACACCATTCAACCCACAACATACAAACTACACAATCCTACACTATATCTTATAGCTTCAAGTGCGTGCATCTTGAGGTTAAGACTTCTGGCATTTAGCAGCATTACCCTTAGTTTCTTGTTCCTTGTGCTGTCTATGTGGGTGGGTTTGACTTTTGGGCCTTGCCTAAAAAGGCACTATGGGGTGGCAAGAGCCTTTGCCAATATCCAAAGCCCAGTGGCGACAGGTGCAAGCCGTCCCTAAGCAACGTGGCTTGTCGAGCATGTCATCCCAGGCTGACAGACACTGGATCCCCTTTGAATTACACCAAAATTCTAGCCAATTGTTAAAATCGATCATTTTGTCTTTGTACTGTGGCATCATTCTAGGTGAGGGTAAGATTCTGCTCAAGGTCAGGGTCATACCAGCCTGGGCTACATGATCATAGAGCTCCTCTATGTCTCTTTTCATGTAGTCCAGGGAGGTACATCTCAGGTCATTCACACCAGCATGTACAATGACTGAGTCATATTTGTATTTGCTTTGGAGTGACCTGAGTGCTTGCGTTATGTGGCGGATCCTAGCACCCGACAGGCAGCTCACCATGACCTTCTCTTTATTCAGCCTGGTGAGCGGGACGTCAGTGTGTCTGACAACAGAGTCACCTATTACAAGAGTATCAGGTGTGTTATTCAGCCTTAAGGGCTGTGGCTGCTGGCACACTGACTTTGTGGGCTATGTGTTGTGCATGTTTTGTTTTGAGGTAGAGTTTGCTTGGATGTCTGCTTTGGAGGTCTCTGTTGCTTAGGTAGATTTTTATTTAGAGCCTCCGAGTATGTTTTTGTGTATTTATGTGTTTGGTTCGCTGATGTGTTGGGACTATGTGATACTGGAGCAAACTCAGACAGCCCTGGTTGAACTATACCTCTCAGTTGTCCATATCTTTGCAGAATGAATAGATATTTGCTTCTTATTTTTGGTTTGTTCCTCATACAATGAAGTCACTAAATGACAGACATTTGAGTTTCAGACGTCATAACCTTCAGAAAAATGCATGCTAATGCAAGACCTGTTATTCTATCAACTGTCAAGTATATACAAGAGCAATTTTTAGTAGTGTTTGTATGTTCCCCCAATATATTTAGCCTTGTCCAGATTTCCTGCATTAAGAGGTTGAGAGGTATGTGCAAATCACTTTGTAGAATTAGGAATATCCAAATCTCTCCATTGTCCCCAATTTTGGCTCAAAATGTTGCTCTCCTCTAATAATCCTTCCTCAAAATGGCAATTTTGGAAGAAAATGTGATTGAAGTCTCCTAGAATAATGGTGTTGGCTTAATGCATAGGGACACCATATTAGTTAGGTAGGAGATATGGACTGATGGGGTACATAGAGTAGTTAGGTATGACACAGTAAGGAGTTTTGTTAATGCTAAGCTGGATGCAGAGGAATTCCACGTCATTATCTCACATAGCAAGTCTTGAGATGAAATGTTGTTTAAGAATATGTAGACACCATCACCTTTTCATCTAAGGTGGTAAGCCTGAACTTGTGGCAGGTATTGAAATCCTGCATTAAAGGAGTGCTGTCATGTGTCTTGAACTAGGTCTCTGATGTATATGTATGTGTATATATATATATATATATATATATATATATGTGTGTTTTCCAGGGGAAGCAGTGCTTGTAAGGAGTGAACTTTTTAGCTTAGGCATATATGTTTTCCAGGGGAATCAGTGCTTGTAAGGAGTGAACTTTTTAGCTTAGGCTCTGAAAAGGAAATTGGTTATTTTCTAATTCATGCTATAAAAATTCAGTATAAAAACTGTAAGCTTCTGAATGCAAACACACTAGTTAAGCAGCATCATGGTAGGGAGTACTTCAGTACAGAGAGATTCAACTATATACATAGCCCTTTCTGTCAAACACACACACACCATGGTCACACAGAGTTTACAGTTGTTGTAATACGTTTCTGAATGCAAACACACTATTAAAGCAGAATCGTGGTAGGGAGTACTTCAGTACAGAGAGATTCAACTATATACATAGCCATGAGTTCCCTTATACCTTTCTGTCAAAAACAAATGTACACCATGGTCACAGAGTTTACAGTTGTTGTAACTTTGAAAAAATCAATCTATTTATGTATTTCTTGCACTAAAGTTGAGGTGTGTGTGTGACAGAGAAAAATGCCCTAGTTAGCTCTAACAGGTGGAATTTATGTGCAACTGTTTTGTTTAGCAAATGGTATCATTATTGTGACATAGAATTTTAAAGCAGTGTTAGCACAGCAGGTAGCATACATGCATCTTGATGCAAAGGGCTGTAGGTTCTATTCATACAGCATGTACATTTGTATTTTAAGGGGGTATGGTACTGCAGTTCTTAGTATGTCCTCCTTTGGATGAGACACCTAATAACTATGAACCTACTTTTCAGCCTGCCACCCATTCCCTATCGCAATATATCAGCTTACCATTTATTTTAATGTAGCACATGCAATTTATTCTTAAAGGGCAACAGGCACTGAATTTGTAAATGAAACACTGAAATATAAAGTTTTTTTCTAGTAACAACCTCTTCATTGGTTTCAGATCTCTTTAATGTGGAATTATTCAGATGACTTTTACTTCTGCAGAGATTCTGCATACTGATTGATATTGGTGGATTTTATGACAGAAGTTTGAGTGTTCCTTTATGGTTGAAATGTTCTGAATTGGGCAGGCTGTCATTATTGGTTCATATGATTTGTTTCATTGCTTAAAGGAAAGATGCTCAGAACTATAAATTTAAAACACACTCTAACAAGTTGTGCTGTGTTATACAAGGGATATAATTCAATGATTATGTAGTATAATAGTCAGGAAGGTGAATCGAAGAACTCTTGCATGTTTCTAAAAATGTGTGCAAGGAGCCTATGATTTGGAAATGGGCCAAAGATAAACTTACCTTGCCACTGGCCAGATGCATGTTCGTGAAATGTGGGTTTCGATGCTGTTTCAGTGAATGTGGGTTTCAAAGGTAGAGAAGTTTTAATGCTTAGTCTGTTTTCATTGTAAGACTATTGTTTTGTTTAGGTTTAGTAAATGTCTGTCAGTGTTTGTGCTATAAAATTTGAAATAAAAGTTGTAAATGAAATCCAGATATCTGTAGTCATTGTAGAAGTAAAGCATAAAACAAGTATGCACACAGAGATTTGAACAATTTGTATAAAATGGGGAGAAATAGCCAAGTAATGGGACACTGGAATGGCTGCATGGGTGGGGGGGGGGTAGTGGGCGGGGCATCGTCGGGGTGGAGCAGTGTGGGCGGGGCTTGGGTTTGCACCCCCCTGCAAAAAATCCTGCGGGCTCCCTTGGTGGGAAGGCCATCTTCATGGTGGTTATATGGAGGGTTTTCATTTTAGCTCTTATGTTTTGCCTGCAAGTTACTCCAACTGCCAAAGATAAGGGGAAGACATGCAATCTGCCTATGCGTGGGCATGTCATCCACTCCCACTGTTGATATAACCCCTCAAAAGGCCCTTCATCACATGTAGCTAAATGTTTATATTCCATTTCTGGTCTCCATCGAATATAAGGTACAAAATATACACACTGGACATACATATCCCCAGTCCACCCCCACCAGGGATTAATCAGTAGGCAATTGTTTGTTTACTCCTCCACAGTTGGTTCATCCAGCACCCTAGATGCTATTCTAACTTTGGGCACCTCAGTCATACTCAGGGCTTTATCTCTCTGTACCACAAAACTAGTAATTATACCCCCATTATGTTGTTTGCGATTCTAAGAGTGTTCGGCCATTTAGTTTACAAAATTACTTGATCAAAGGAGCTTTGCAATTCCTATATTTCATCTGGAAGTTTTCCTTTCTTTCTTTCTTTCTTTTTTTTTGCAAATATTATACTGACATGATAGTGTTATTTCTTTTACAGTGAACCACATTAATGTTATTCAAGATTATACAATGTGAAGGTCTGCTGCTATCTAAACCAGTTATACCTTAATCAAGCAAAACAGAATAAAACACATTCATACCAGAGAACTGAAAACACAATGAATGAAACCAACAAGCACAAAGCAAGCAATCAAGCCAAACATCAAGAATAATGAAAACCATGAAACTATATACTTAAAAACATGTTATTATAATACCTACACCACAACAAATACACAGAAAAGTCCAAGAAAAAAATCCACAAAAAATATGCACCACTTCTTCTTTTGGCTGCTCCCATTAGGGGTCGCCACAGCGGATCAACTGTTTCCATTTCTTCCTGCCCTCTGCATCTTGCTCGGTCACACCAACCACCTGCATGTCCTCTCTCACCACATCCACAAACCTTATCTTAGGCCTTCCTCTTTTCCTGTTACCTGGCAGCTTCATCCTTAGCATCTTTTTCCCAATATACTCTGCACCCCTCCTCAGCACATGTCCAAACCAACGTAATCTTGCCTCTCTGGCTTTGTCTCCAAATCTTCCAACCTGGGCTGACCCTCTAATATACATATTCCTAATCCTGTCCATCCTCATCACACCCAGTGCAAATCTTAATATCTTCAACTCTGTCACATCAAGCTCTGACTCCTGCCTTTTTGTCAATTCCACTGTCTCCAACCCATATAACATAGCTGGTCTCACTACCCTCTTGTAGACCTTCCCTTTCACTCTTACTGGTACTTGTCTGTCACAAATCACTCCTGACACTCTTCTCCACATACTCCATCCTGCCTGTACTCTCTTCTTCACCTCTCGTCCACACTCATCATTACTCTGAACTGTTGATCCCAAGTATTTAAACTCATCCACCTTCGCCACTTCTACTCCCTGCATCCTCACCATTCCTCTATCCTCCCTCTCATTCACACACATATATTCTGTCTTAGTGCATTAGTGCAATTAGTGGGTATATAAGTCTTGTGTTTGTACTAGAATATTTGACTCTGAAGATGCCAAAGTGTGTTTGGTGAAAGCGCTTAGTCTGTTCGTAATAAAGAAGTGTTTCTACAACTGCCTGCTCTCTGTGGATTCGTTTCAGCAGTGGTCTGTATTGTTTGGTGTGGTTACTTCGTGTTAGCCCTGAATTGGGACATCATTTGGATTTATATTCTGTCTTAGTCCTGCTGACCTTCATTCCTCTTCCCTCTAGAGCATATCTCCACCTCTCCAGGGTCTCCTCCACCTGTTCCCTACTCTCACTACAGATCACAATGTCATCTGCAAACATCATAGTCCACGGGGACTCCTGTCTGATCTCATCTGTCAACCTGTCCATCACCATTGCAAATAAGAAAGGGCTCAGAGCTGATGCTTGATGTAATCCCACCTCCACCTTAAATGCATCCGTCACTCCCACTGCAGGCCTCACTGCTGTCACACAACCCTCATACATATCCTGTACCACTCTTACATACTTCTCTGACACTCTCGACTTCCTCATATAATACCACAACTCCTCTCTAGGCACCCTGTCATATGCTTTCTCTAAGTCCATAAAGACATAATGCAACTCCTTCTGACCTTCTCTGTACTTATCCATCAACACTCTCAGAGCAAACATCGCATCTGTAGTGCTCTTTCCTGGCATGAAACCATACTGCTGATCACTAATCATCACCTCCCTTCTTAACCTAGCTTCCACTACTCTTTACCATAACTTCATGCTGTGACTGATCAATTTAATCCCTCTGTAGTTACTACAGCTCTGCACATCACCCTTATTCTTAAAAATTGGTACCAAAACACTTTTTCTCCATTCCTCAGGCATCCTCTCACTTTCCAAGATTTCATTAAACAATCTAGTTAAAAACTCCACTGCCATTTCACCTAAACACCTCCATGCTTCCACAGGTATGTCATCTGGACCAACAGCCTTTCCATTCTTCATCCTCTTCATAGCTATCCTTACTTCCTCCTTGCTAATCCACTGTACTTCATGATTCACTATCCGCACATCATCCAACCTTCTCTCCCTCTCATTCTCTTCATTCATCAGCCCCTCAAAGTACTCTTTCCATCTGCTCAACACACTCTCCTCGCTTATGAGTATGTTTCCCTCATTATCCTTTATCACCCTAACCTGCTGCACACCTTTACTAGCTCGGTCTCTCTGTCTAGCCACATTGGTACAGGTCCTTTTCACCCTCCTTAGTGTCCAACCTTTCATACAACGCTTCATACACCTTATCCTTAGCCTTCGCCAACTCTCTCTTTGCCATGCACCTCATATCCTTATACTCTTGTCTACTTTCTTCATCTCTCTGACAATCCCACTTCTTCTTCGCCAACCTCTTTCTCTGTATACTCTCCTGTACTTCTTCATTCCACCACCATGTCTCCTTGTTCTCCTTCCTTTTTCCAGATGTCACACCAAGCACCTTTCTAGCCATCTCTCTTACTATCTCTGCTGTAGTTACCCAGCTATTCGGTAACTCTTCACTGCCACCCAGTGCCTGTCTTAACTCTTCCCTGAACTCTACCTCACAATTACCCTTTTTCAATTTCCACCATTTGATCCTTGGTGCTGCCCTCACACTCATCCTCCTCTTCTTGATCACCAATTTCATTCTACAAACCACCATTCTATGCTGCCTAACTACACTTTCCCCTGCCACCACTTTACAGTCTCCAATCTCCTTCAGACTGGCCCTTCTACATAAGATATAATCCACCTGTGTGCATCTTCCTCCACTCTTGTATGTCACCTTATGCTCCTCCCTCTTGTTAAAATACATATTCATCACAGCCATGTCCATCCTTGTCACAAATTCCACTACCATCTGACCTTCTGCATTTCTTTGCTTAACACCATACCTACACATCTCTTCCTCATCCCCTCTGTTCCCTTCTCCAACATGCCCATTGAAATCTGCTCCAATCACCAGTCTCTTACCCTTGGGTACAGTCATCACCACATCATCCAACTCACTCCAAAATTTTTCTTTCTCATCCATCGCATACCCAACTTGTGGAGCATATGCACTAACAACATTCATCATTACACTATCAATTTCCAGCTTCATAAAAATCACTCTGCCTCGACCGATCCAGTATGTATATCTGTACTGTTGTCTGCATGTATGATTTGGCAAAATTGTACGCCAGATGCCCTTCCTGACACAACCCTCCCCATTTATCCGGGCTTGGGACCGGCACAAAGAAATGCACTGGCTTGTGCACCCCCAGTGGCTGGGTTAAAAAAAAAATATGCACCACTAAAAGTGTACATTAATTTAAGCAGCTTAAAGAAAATCCTCAGCATTATAATCATGATAATGTTCCAAAACACACTGTAATGCATGTTCTTGTTGCAATAAGAAACATTATTTTGGAAAGCAAATCTGACTACAGCATAATAAATAACAGCTGACTCCATACAGCAATGTCCCAAAAGGCACCTAATACATTAAAGTAACACAATTACACACCAGAAAGGAGCTGTAAAATCTAGTGGCAATCTGTTACTCTAACAGGGAGTTCCATGCTTTCTGCACCTGCCATACACATTGTTTTGCACCCTAACATCATCAAGATGCAGCACAAATTCTGAATTAGTTGTAGGAAATCTCTCACAAATACTGTCAGATGCACTAACCATTCCACCAAAAGGTAGGAATAGAAGAGATCACCAATGTTTGGAAAGTCACTGTAACAGTAAAACATTCTGAAATTCATAATCACAGCTGAACAATGGGCCCAACCATTCCTCCACATGGGCTGGCAAAGAGGAAAGAAATTCCTTTTGGTTAACAGTCAGGGATACTTTGCCTTGTACTTCTGATCATGGCAAGTTCGACTGCAAAACATGTGTTGTTGAAATTAACACAAAGGACAGGGCAGCACAAATGTCACTCTCTGGAAACAAAGGAATAAGATTGCAAGATTATGCATCAATTTAAACATCAGTGAAAACAGAAATGAACACCTTTTAACGCAGCTTCAGCTTGAATGAAAGGATGTGTTTTATGAATGCCTTATAATCCTCCTCTGGTCAGAAATATTTATATCCAGATGGTTACCTTACCCAAGTCCTCCAACTTAATGCAGGGTACATAAAATCAACATCTCTACATCATTTCAGTCAGTACATACATATTTCTTAAGAAATATTACAGTTAGAAAAGGCCAGAAGGCAGGATCATATTCTTTAAGAAGCGGCACAGTTAAACCCTTTTAATATCTCTATCTGTAATGTGAAGCATCTTTGAATCAATGACAGCCTTGTAGGGCATACTTGCACCACCTGGGTACCACTGCTATTCACTATATCTTGAGGTAAAAGAAAACATCCCATCTACTTCCAGTTTTATATCCAAGTTCCTCCAACACCTTGGCAACAATAACTGTTTTCCGGAGCTCTTCACTATCAAGAACCCCCACAAAAAAGGTCTTCCATAATATCTGCCTGAAACCTTATCCTTAGATCAATTCATCCAGTAAAATTTGGCAGTAAAAGTCTTCTCCAAAATATAAATTTAATGATATGCCTCCAGCACTCTTGCATTCCTCTGAGATATATATATATATATATATATATATATATATATATATATATATATATATATATATATATAGTGCTAACCTTCTAAAGAACATTAAACTCAGCCATCATTCAGTATGCCATTACTGGCAGCAATCTTTCAGATCAACTCCCAGCACTCCATGCAATAGTTGTAAACTTCTTTAAATCTTCTTGTCTTTCGGCTTTTTCTGGTTAGGGGTCGCCACAGCGGAACTCCGGTCCGCTAATGATTGGTAGTTGATTTTTACGTACCGAGTTACCAGCCCTGACGCACAACCTTCAACGAAGGTACGCCAATTCACGCATGTCTCCACGCAGAAGACGCTCTAGCTGAGAATTGAACTGGACAGCATATTACTGTGATGCGACAACGCTACCGCAGCACCAACACCACGGGCAGTTGTAAACTTCTTTAAATACAGCACATTAAATCTTAAATAGCCATGTTTTCACCCTGTATAACCTCACATAGGATCCCTCTAGTTACATGTTAAATTCATGGTCGAACAAACTGTGACATAATTCATATCACCACTCACAATTATAAAATTGAAAACTCTCCATTTCACTTCAACAACACAACTTTTGTAGTTGACATCAGAGAGGGCATACAATCATTTTGTGCTGCTGATGGCCTTTACTCCTCTATAAGTGCTGCCTGACAAACTGGCTGGCAACCTCAGACAGGTAACTAAGTTCATTGCTGCTGTTAGTCCTAGATGATTATTTTAAAAGTTTTTTTTTCTTGTAGACGAGTGACACTAGAGGCTGGACAAATCTAAGAAACAATTACTCCTTAGAATTATAATGTATTAACTGTCAGGATTTGTGCAGAAAATACTGTTAGACTGCACAACATGGATCATATTTGTCAGACACCTGTGATTGGTTGCAGCAGTTCATTGCTATCCAACCAAAGAGGACTGTAGGCTATAACAGGCTACTTATAAGGCATTCAGTCTAGTAACTATTGCCAGTAGTACACAAACCATGGAAGCCCACACCTGGCACAACACCCGACACTCCACTTCTCACAACACTGATGGATCACAAGATAATTATATATGGTTAGTGACCCAACAGCACAACTTTACCCTTTTCCCCACTGTAGTGTGATCTGAGTTGGTATATTTAGTTGGGGGGGTGGGGGTGCAGTCCCTACACTGGAGAGGTGTGGGGGTACATCCCCCCACTTGGGTGGGTTTAACATACTCCTGTGTGTGTTCCGTTGTGGTGTTGGCCAAGGCTTTCTTTCCCTGGTGAAATCTTTTTTCGATATGAATGTTTGCAGAACTGAAGTTTGGTGGTTTGGGGTCGATGAAGTCAGGTTCACTGAAGTGAATCTTTGATGAACTGATATAGACCCGCCTCATTAGTGTTATATAGAATTAGAGGATGATGTCAGTATCTCTTCAGTTTACTCCCTTAGCTATGCACCTCAGCATCTTCATAGGTTCATAGGTTAATAGATGTGTACTAGGCTAACAACTACAAGGGCCTTTATAAGCCTAGATGTGCAACCCAAATGTGTCTTACTGCTTATATGTTTTGCACATTTATAGGGGGTGATTGTTGGTTATGACATGATTTACTGACTACCTATGTCCTTCGGGAATATAGATGACAGATCAGGAGAAGATTTTTGATTTCCCATTCAATGGTCCAAGTTACACTTAAACAAGGTTAGGAGGGATTTTATTTCACATGAATGGGGAGCCTACTCAAGAAAATGGGAATTCTCTGAGATGCTGATTTTCTTCTCCAACATGTCCTATTTATGTCTCAAGCAAAATGTAGGTCTAGTAGTTCTGATGCTGTTGTCCAAAAGGTTCATCAGAGCTGGGTCCAGGGATGCCTTGTATGCTAGGCATAGACAACCTCTCAGTGGTCTTTAGGAGACCGGGTATAGAGACAGGGCTTTCGGGTCAGCCATACAGGACATTGTTTTTATGCCCTGTGTTCTTTTTGTAAGGAACCTTTGTGGGCATTCCAGTTGCAGCATGTGTCTGGTCTGGCACATACTGAAGGGGGCATTATACTCAATGATGGGTCTGATAAGGGCCAAGTATAGTGGTACGGTGGCTTCCCTAGATCTAGATGCCACGCCCTTAATTAAAAGTTGAACAATATCGAAGGATTTCCTTACTACCTTGGACACATGTTGGCTAAAGACCAGGTTACAGTCTACATGTCTTTCCAGATCCCTGACTACTGGGTCAACTTTTAGGGGTGTTTTATTGATTACATAGTTTTCTGTGGTGGCAAACTTTCCAAAAGGCACTATAATGCATTTCTTGGCATTGGGTTTTAAGCCATGGCTTTGGCACCAGCCATATGTCTGTGTTAGACCCTCTCATAAGGTATTTGCATCTTGGGGGGGATTCTATGACTGCTCCCAGTTTGCAATCATCTGCAAACTTGGTCAGCCAGAGGCTTTTGACATTGGCATTGGCTTCCAAGAAGTAGATGCCAAACAGGAGCTGGCCCAGCACAGACCTTTAGGGACTCCACTGGTGATCAGCCTGGAGGTGGTCTCACCAATCGTAACTTGCTGAGTCATATATGTGAGACAGCTGCCTATCCACTGTATTATAAAGGGGTTTATGCCTAATGCTGTAAGTTTGTTAACAATGCCCAAATGGGTATTGCATCAAATGCCTTAGCCAGGTCCAGGTAGGCAGTATGCACTAAGGAAGCGGATGAGGGGAAAATGGTGCATACTGCTTTAGCCATATCAAAGTAGGACATATGCACCATTTTCCCCTCACCCATTTCCTAGGTGATCTTCCCAAAGAAGTCCACCAGGCTTAGTAGGCATGACTTTCCTTTCACAAAGCCAAATTTGGATGGATCCAGTGTTTGAAAGTCTTCTGTATCTTATTTGATCATTTCCATGGCTTTGCATATAAGACAAATCAGACTACTGAGTTTCCAGAATCTGTTGTTGGCCCATCCTTATGGAGAGGGTTAACCTTTGCAGTCCTATATTGCTATGGCATGAAGCCTATTTTGAGACTATAGTTAAATAGTGAGTCCAATGGCCCTGACAGGTCATATTTTATACTGTTCATGAGGCATCTCAGGATATTATCGGGGTCCACTGAAGCTGTGTTCTTAGCCTAAGCATGCACACCCAGGACATGCTCTCTATTTATTGCTGGAGGGGTTATGTTTGAAGGTGTTTCTTGTGGGGTAGTTGGAGGTAAAGCTGGAACTGAATTTGTCAGCCAGCACATTTGCCATATCACCCGACTAAGTGAATGTGGTACCATTAACCAGCAGTTCAGCACATCACTGTGTGCTGCCTTTGAGATTTCTGACATAGATGGAGAAGGCCTTGTGGTTGTCTTTTGCCTGGGAGGCTATCTTGACATCAAAATTGGCTTTACTGGACTTAATTAGCCTTCTAGTTGCCTGATTAATTTGATGAGAGAGTTCTTATCTCTATGGGAGTTATACTTCCTGATTTTTGCCAATATGTCTTTTCTTTTGTTGTATAACCTATTTAATTTGGGATGCCACCAGGGTGATTTGTTTTTTGGAGTTAGTTTTGGGCTAACCTCTGGTAGGTTGATGAGGGAGAGCAGAGAAATACAGAATCACACACATTTTTTTTAATTCCCATCTTTCATTTATTTGCAAATCCAATTATACATTCCTTATCACAGAAGAGACTGGCCACTTAATCTATCACCACTTCACCCCATCCTCCTCCCTTTTATTAAATAAATAAATAAGTTATTCTTGTAAACTGTAGCTACAAATGTGGCAAACAGTTGCTACAGTTTATACCCTGTCTGCATGGAGTGCTTCGGCACTCAAGTTTTAGTTAAAAAAAGTCTTACTATATGTTGTAGCAAACTGCTTGCTACAAATGTAGCAAACATTTGTTCCAGTTTATATCCTTCCTACACAGAGCACTGTAGCACTCAGATTTTAGTTAAAAAGCAAAAATTTTTTTCTAACTTTTAAACTGTAGCAAACTGTTTGCTACACTGCAGCAAGCAGTTGCTACAGTTTAGACCATACACAGAGAGCTACAACATTCGGGTTTGAACGCAAATGGAATACCGGCTTTTAAAAGCCGGTATTGCATTAGATATAGGCATCAGCTGACCCCCCCCCCATGCACTTTGCACCTAGGACAGTTGCCCCTCTCTCTCCACCCTAGTTACAATCCTGCATCAGGCAAACACCTACTACTACTAGTTGAACAATCCCAGTCCTTCTAATGTAAGAACACAGTAAAAGAGTGTACCAAGTAGAATGCTACCACAGACAAACTTAAGGTAAGGTGCAAAGAAAGGAATAAATAATTCAAGATCTCAGCAGCTGTGTACTGTAAACAGCTTATAAAAGTGAGTGTGATTATTTAATAAAAGTACTTAGCTTTGGCTGGATGGCGCTAGATGCAAGACAAACACTTCTGAGGCACAGGCGAGGATGCCAAGCACAGCTGGCCTCTGTGAAAATTAACCAAGAGCCACTCTATTGTGTCAAATTTATACAGACACTAAAAACAAGGTAAGCTGACTAATAAGCCCTCTGGCTATTAAAACAACTACACTCCGGGCTTTCTAGTGTGTTTCCCAACTTGGATGGACCAGGCTACCACCTACTGCCACTGGATGTAAAATCTACAGTCCCCTTGATGTAAAAACACAGAAAAGAGATTGCAGGAGTGTAAAACTATACTACTTTATCCAGCAACTAGCTAGATAATGAATTTAGGCAAGTAAATCAGCAGAATGGACAATAAGAGGCAAAATGCACTTTTTTTTTTCAAAAGAAGCACAAGAAAAAGCAAATAAATAATTAAATATGTCAACAGCAGAGTAGATTGGAAGGAGCTTTCAAAGCTCAATTTACAGCAGGGAAGAGCAGGCTAAAAATTACCAAGTTTAAAAAGCAGATGAAGAAATGGGAAGGTGGGTGGGTGAGAAAAATCACCCCCAGGGAGTCAAACAGTGCTTGTAGTTTTTACAGGTCTCGCATCCTATCAAGGAAGACAAGGACACAGATATAATCTGTGCATTTAGTTAACACTCAGGAAACAAAATGACCAATGAAAAATAAGTGAAATGTGAAGTCTTGGTAATTTAAATTTCTATCTGCCCCATACAACACAAAACATCAGGCCAAACAGATTTCTCAAAACAGAAAATAAAATTAAACAGGTAATACGGAAAGTAGCTCTATCAGTTTAAGCAACTACACATCAGACATAAAAGAGATTGATTGATTCATTCATTCATTTGTCTTTTTGACTGGGAAAAGTCTGACTGGGCAAAACCCATTCTGAGTGGAGGTCCAGTGAGAAAAGCTCCCATTTAAGTTACACATGATGGTCATTTATAATGACAGGGTAAAAACATCTATACATGAGCTTATTTACATGATTTTTTAAATAATTCCTACATGAGCATAACATCTTAACACAAAAAGAGATAAATTAACATAAATTGACTAATTATTGAATAGAGAAATAACTTCAATCCTGCACTCTTATATCTTCCATATGTTCCAGACATTCAAACTTCTCTACTGACCTGCACTCTATCACTGCATTACAAATCTCTACTATTCTCTCAGTGAAAGCATATTTCCTGTAGTCTGCTTTGAATTTCCTCCTCCTTCTGACTCCTACCTCCTACACCTCTTTCTCTCACTTCTGTCTTTCCTTTTTAATCCTACCCCCTACCTTCCTCTGTTAGTGCAGTATGTCCTATTATATCCCATTGTTCTGCCCTGCTGCTGTGTGCACATGGCAAACTACACATTTCTTTAAACTCTCTTTTCTACATTTCGCTTACCATTTTGGTGCATCTTCAGTTTGGCATTTTAGTACCTTAAATTCCCTGTATCTTTACTTTGCCACAACTAAACACAGTACTCTGTATAATGGAAGGATGCCTTCAGAATTCTATAGTTCACTTTGCTATACAGACATCTCCACATCTTATTAGCCTTGGTCACAGCTTTTGCCTTGTAAAGCATGATTCAACTTTAGGGATAATATATCTTACTTTACTCTCTAGAATGACCCCTCATTGCTTGTATGTTTTCTGTAGATCTTCTTTCAACCAAGCTCATTACTATGCATTTTATTTGCAATAAATCCCATCTTTAACTTTACCTTTTTGCATCTGAAGTGAACTCCAGGAAGTACCTGTCTGAAGTGAACTGTGATAATTACTTCTAACTGCTCCTAATGAGAGGAGCAGTAGTCACCATCTATCCTTTCTGTCCAACTACAGAATATTCCTGTGGTTGTTCTGGTTAGCAGATCCCTGTTTTTGTGGGAACAGTAGAAATATAAATAAAGGTCTGTTGTGCAACTTGGCATTCATTTCTGATGGGCTACAACCCCCTGTATATATTTACCTAACACAGAAGACAGAAGGAATGAGGAGTCTACTATCAGGCTCTTGTTTTTATATCTATGTTCAGAACAGCTGCATGAAGTGCAACATTGTTGTACTATCACTGTATTATTCCAGCCTCTCTACATACAAATTTGACATCTACTCTATTAGTTACCAGCTATTAGGCAATGCTCTTACTTAAAAAAGGAAACAACTACAAGGTAAGATAATTTTTTCCTGATGGGGTTAACTAGTTTCTTTTCAATTATGTAACATTACTGGGTTGTAAACTTTTTATATGATTCTTTGCTGATGTACTATTATGTTTTTTTAATTGATCTTAACTAGGATGAATGCTGCTTTCAGATTTGCTTCATTGTCTTTATACTACTTCTTGCTGAATTGTCTGGTATCATACTGTGATTTTGCATTTTTACTGATCTTGCTGAGTTTACTACTTCATTACTGTTGCTTCTCAACAATACAGCTATTACAACTGATGTTCATCAGTCTCACTGCTGCAGTAGTCTGTGTTAAATGGGTTATATCCTACTCGGAAATGCAACAGCCGGCCAGTATCCAAAAGGCCGTGGCTCCCCTCCATACATGTGCCCAGGCTGTCAGGGCTTCAGCTCCCTTGTGGAAAAAGTCAGCAGCCTGGGCACCAAATTCCAGTAATTTCTTGCCAACCTTGAGAGCACTCCTCTGAGGCTCAAAGGATAGATGGTCTGCCTTTTTCCTTCCACTTCTGGCAGATAAGGCCCTATTGGGGAATCTATTCCACACTATTTTTACAGAATTTTTATCTTTGACAGAAATAGTTATCGGTTTCTTTAAGAAGATCTACATTCTTAATTGTTTTCACTTGCACAGAAACAATCAATTTATGGATTCTTTAATAGCGTTTGCTATTTATTTTTTGTGAGGAGGCTGTTTTGACTCAAGTATGCTGATTGTGCTTTCTTTTGAGTTAAAAGGGAATAGAAATTATTTTTGTCTGTAATATTAGCTGTAGTATATGTGTACATTTTGTGACAACCTATTGTCTCTTCTTTCCAGTAGTGACACTTCTATGAATTTTGTGTGCTGAGTTTTAGTGTGTTGCTTTCAACTTCATTAGTATGTGTAGGGACTTTTATTAAGGGTAAGTGTGTTGAGTGCTTGTGTACACTATACATACTTACCTTTTAACCAAGTCTTCCAACAGCTTTTACCAGACTTCAGGCTTGGTCAGAAAATGGATTCAAATACCAGTTCAGTTCTTATTTCTCCAGTAGTATCTAAAAAGAAGAAAATCTTCCAAAGAGCCCTTACCTTCTCTGTGGGCTCTCTCTGTGCCTCAGTCTTTAGTGGGTGATTCTACAGTGGCCACTACTGGTTCCTCAGGCCATTCACTGTTTTCTGCTGGTGTCGTACTAACAGTCGCTATGGAACTGGAGTTAGCCACATCCAGTTTTAGATGTTCCATTGTCTGTTCTGGGCATGGGAGAACCACTTTCTTGAGGTCTAGGAGCTTCTCCATGGACTTCTTCTCAGCAGTGCCGAGATAACAGAACTGTTCCTAAAGAACCTTCTCATAGATGGCCTCCTTCTGCGTATATCCCCAAGTAAAAGAAACAAGAGGTTAGATATATTTGTTCTGACAATACAGTGTCTGTTAAAAAGGATGAATTGCTTACCTTGGCAAACTGTTTATTGCAAGCTTTAAATCCTGTAGAACAACATGCAGACTTGTCATTAAATATTTGGGTAATGTTAAGAGGGATTAGGCTTCAGGTGATTCTGGTATTGATAGTGACAGGGCTTCTTCAGTGTTGGACTCTGATATTGATAGTGACACGGCTTCTTCAGTGTTGGACTTTAATATTGATAGTGACAGGGCTTCTTCAGTGTTGGACTCTGATATTGATAGGGACAGAGCTTCTTCAGTGTTTTCTTCTCCTGCCCCTCATACTGATTCCAGTGATGGTGAATCTTCATTTTCTCCTTTTGGAGAATTTTCTTTTGCAGAAACTGTCTAGAATGAATCGTTTGTTTCAGTAGCAACAGGTTACTGCACCCTGTTTTGCCAAAAGATATTATAACATGCTTCAGATGGATATTACACTTTCTTGTCCTATTCCTCTTATCGTGGCAACCCTAAGGATGCCTTTGATTTTGCCTGCAATAATTCTGACAGTCAAGATTCAATCCCCAAAAAGGCAGACAGACTTTATAAGGTTCCTAAATGTAATAAATACTTATTTTTTCATCTTAGGTCAGATCCAGCAGCTGTTCCCGTCTCTTCCCCAGCTACTAATAAGAACTTAGTCAACGCTAATCCCTATCCTTCTACAAAATATGGCAAATCATTGGACAAGTTTGGTAACAGAATTTTTTTCTTCTTCCATTTTGGCCTTTAGAATTTTAAACTACCTTGCTCATATGTTGACTTACACGGTGGTTTGCGAGGACAGTTTGAGGAATTTTTCCTGATACTTTGTCTACCTTTCTCAAGTGTCTAAACATTCCCTGAAGAGTGTTGTGACTGCACTGATTCTGTTTCCACAGCATAATATTACTGCTACTGTGATGAGGCAGATTGTCTGGATACAGAATCAGAAGTTTTCTGAGGAGTTTAAGTCTGAGATTTTAAAATTTCCCTTAGAAATGGAAGTACACTTTGGTCCAGTGATTACTTAGGTGCTCAAACAACTTGACAGAGGTAAATTAATTCAAAGGTTTACAAAGATTTTTCAATCTTCTTTTTTAAGCACAAAAAAAAAAAAAATAAGCAACACTTTCTGTCCTCTAGTAAACAAACTGCTAAAAAGAAATGGCAGGAAGGTTTCAACAAGAAGTTGTAAGCTTTTCAGAAGAAAGGGCAGACCTCTATTTCAAAATGACTATGCCAGCTCATGCCCCCCCCCCCCCCCCAACCTCCTTGCTTCTCCTACCCTAAAACTTTCATTCACATTGTCTTTTAATCTGAACTTTTGGCAAAAGATTGTATCAGACTGATGGGCATTGAGATTGGTTCAGGAGGGTTACAAATGGCACTGGGAAATGATCTCTCCTTTTCAGAGAAGTCTTCCTTTTCTTCCAAACCAGACATAATTCTTTTCTATGGCTTTCCAAAACATGTTTCCTTCAGCGTCATAGAATCAGTGCCCCACAATCTGATGGGAAAAGGATTTCATTCAAGAATATTTCTGGTCCCAGAAAAGGATTTGTCCTGGAGACCAAGTCCTGCCCTGTTCTTTCAAAACCTGGTTGTGAAAGTTCCAGAGTTCAAGATGCAAACCTTCTAATGTCTGTTATCTCTAATCCCTTTTCAGAGTTTTTTTTTTAACTTTCCCTTTGCCATAGAGTTCAGATGCTTCCACAGCTTTTCTGTTATTGGTAACATCTTCAGTTCTATGCATTGCCCTCTGGATTATGCACAGCTCCAAGGGCGTTTAAGTCTCTAGCTCCTGTGATAGCTCATTGCAGACTGCATGGCATATACATTTGCTTATTTATATGACTTTCTCATCTTTGTAGATAGGATAAATTACCCAGTGTCAGGAGACCCTTGCCTGAGTTATAAATCTTCTTCTTGACTTGGGGTTTCAGATCAACAGTCACAAATCTTCCTTAATTCCTACCCACAGGATAATATTTTAGGATATCTTCTAGATTCCTCTCTGCAAAAGCATTCCTAACCCAGTAGAAAATAGACTAGTATTTGGAAGTGTTCCCTAGCTTCTCCAATCAGTCTAAGACTTGAGCCAAGGAATATCTCAGAATCTTAGGGTTTATGGCATCTATGATTCTCATGATTCCTGTTGTCAGGCTACACATGAGAACAATTCAGTGGTTTCTCAATACCATGTGGACCCAACATTCTCAACCTCTGAAGTTTCTAATTTAAATTTGGGATTTGTGAAGAAACAACCACTGTGGTGGATAGAGCAGATTTCCTTAAATCCAGGTCTGCCCTTCTCTCTTTCAACTCCTGCAAAATCTGCAGCAGTAGATGCATTGGATTTTGCATAGGGTGCTGCTTCTATGGGTAAAATTGCAAGGTCTTTGTAAAACTGTAGACAGGAAATAATGCAGCCACTTAAAAGAAATATTAGCTGTGATCCATGCTCTATAATCTCTGCAACTTCTAAGGTCCCCAGGATGTTTACAGGTGATAACAGACAACACCACAGTAATGTGGTACATAAACAACCAAGGGGCACCAGATCCTACCCTCTTTGCAAGCTGGCTTTGGTGGCATGGGGTTTCACTCTAAAGCATGGTTTTACCCTCCAGACATACCACATCAGCAAAACACAGTGGGAGGCAAGCTGAGAAGCACCCTAGCAGACTCTCATGAATGGAAATTAAATGAGGGTATCTTTAAGTAATTGATCCAATTGTGGGAACACCTCAAGTAGATCTGTTTGCCTCCTTTCTAAACAGACAACTATGCAGATTCTGCTTTAGGACTCCTTGCAGTCAGGCCAGGAAGAAAGATCTTTTTCATTCCCTTGGACAGGGATGTTCCTTTATGTCTCTCTTCCCTTTCCACTGATACCCAGGCAATTCTGAAGATTCAGACAGAATATCACAAGATCATTGTGGTGACTCCCTTCTGGACCAGACAACAGTGGTTCATCTTTCTCATGGAATTGGCTAGGGGCAATTACCACAAGCTTCCTCACAGACTGGATTTACTCATGCTAGACAAGGGGAGTCTGATACACTCCAGTGTAAAACATCTACAACTCACTGCCTAGATGATTCAATTTTAATACCTTTTAGGCACCTTTTTTCAGAGAATGTGCAGTAGGTACTAAAGGATGCATGTAATCTTGCTACTAGAAAATCTTATGTTAGCAAGTGGAAGGGATTTTCTAGTTTGTACCTAGCCAATAATGAGGGAAATATCTAGGATTATGTACCACTTGTTCTGAAATATTTGTTTGAGCTTCTTTCCTTGGGCCCTTCTTACTTCTTTGTCAAGGTTTATCTTTCAGCCATTTCAGCATGTCTGCCCATGGATCCTCCTCTTGTTTTCTCAGTTTTTAGTCAAACAGTTTTTAAAAGGGGTTTTGCATCTTAGGCCACCTAGAAAACAGGTGGCTCATGCTTGGGATTTTGATTTTGTGCTTAAAAAAAAGTTAATCTCATCTCCCTTTTAACCTGCTCATCTGACTGATTTACTGTTCCCAAGTTCAAAGGTTTATATGTGATTACTAGGCTAACTGCCCCAAAAAGCCTTTTTAAGCATGTGCTCCCAGATATATATATATATATATATATATATATATATATATATATATATATATATATATAGACACACACACACACACACATACATATTTAACAAGATAAATTAATCAGTTACATTTAGTTAGCAGAACATTTACAAGCTGCATTTGTCCAATGGGTGATAGGTATGAGTCCAAGGTATAGATCAGAGTGTATGTTGTACCTTTAAGAGCCATTCCAGTCCATGGGCACGTGTATATAAGTACTGAGCACGTGGAAGCAAGAGTGCCATTTTAAGTGAGCAGCTAGAGTGAAAGCATGTATATGTAGTAGTCGGTCAGTTAGTTAGTTCATTTAGGTTTTATGTTCCAGTCATCCATCCTGATGCGTTTGTGTGTAACAAACAACTTAAATGAACACCCAAGCCTCGTCATCTTATTTGAATACACAAGTTAAGTGACATGGTGTCAGAATGGGATCTGAAATCAAAACCATGAGGCGCACAGTTAGTAATGGGGAATATGCATGAGTGGATCATCCGAAGCTCAAATGACTTGCAAACAGGTCGGAAGGATAATTCCAGGTACTAAAACTCATTTAAATGATTTTTTTATGCAACAAATATAAAATGAAGCATTCAAAATGTTCAAAGCTAATTTATAATTAAATGAAATGTTCGAAACTGCAACATATTGATAAAAGTACTTGAAGTGCTTACAAAAATACTTAAAATAACTTCTGAATCACATAAAATGTGTAAAAAAGAAAACAACCATATTTTTTCACTTTGTGCTTCTTTTTTGCATTAACTAAAGCTATTCAAAGTATCAGAAGTGTGCAAAGTGTTGGCAAGTGTGTACAGTATTACAGTACACTTTTTTTGCAGTATACAGTCATTTCAGAGAGACTGTTGTGCAGCTGAATATTTTTCAAGTACTTGATGTATGTTTGAACATAATTACAAGGGCAATTTGTTGGTATGGCAGAGGGATTTTACAAACCTGCTCCACTTGTTTTTGATAGTAATATTGCAGAAAAAAGTGGAGTGTTTGAGCAAGAGTACAATATTTTCATACAGGCTGCTTCTTCTGACAAAGATGCACATGCAAATGCATTTATTCTGCTTAATCTAGATGGTTCAGAAGCCATTGAAAGGGAATGTTCATTTGTGTATGTACTTGCTGTGTTTGCAGGGGAGAGGGAAGACCACCATATTGTGGTACAGGCTAAAATGTGGAAAGACCTTGGATGCTTAAAACATAAATTTAGAGAAATGTGTAACCCCCAAATGAATATTACAATGAAAAGGCACATATTTTACACAAGAAATCAAAAGCCTGATGAAAATTTTTGCAGCGCATATATAACCAACTTGAGAAATAAGGCAAAAACATGCAGATTTGGTGATCTGACAGATGAATTGATAAAAGACAGGCTTGTGTGTGATATTAAAGATGATCCAGTGAGAAAGATTTTGCTCTGAGACAGAATAAGGCCATAGAGATTTGTCAGATATATGAACTCACAGAAATAATCTGGATAATAGGTCTGTTTCTCAGTGGCGGCTGGTGATTTCAAATAAAAAGGGGGGCTGCAGGAGACAGCTGAATGGGTGGGGCCTAGGGTTGCCACCTTTCTACTGTGCCATTTCCTGACAAACAAGCCCCGCCCCATGCACAATCAAGCCACACCCCTTTACTCTAGCACCCTTCAGCATAAGTCTTTAATATCACATACAGTTACCAATAAGTAGAAAAATGTGCAACAAGTCAAAAGTGAATAAAAAAAACTTTATTTAGCAATACTTCAAAAGGTTCACTACATACAACAGTACATCACACACAAGCATGGGAAAACTAAGCCCAAGTCTCATATCACAGGTAGTACTAAAATGGAAATACAATTAGATATTAAAAACACCAGTTCATTCAAAGCAGTACATTAAGGGTTCACCACACACAATAGTAAAAGAAAAGCAACTGTTTAAAGTATCTTCAGTTTTGCTAGAAATCATTGCTTATACTTGAAGCTATATTTGGCATTTGATCTAGCAGCCTCAAGTAATGGCTGGTTATTTCTCACAAATGAATAAAATTGCGAACAACTCATGTTAAAGTTTAGCTTGACCTGCAACTCTGCCTTCACAAGTGACACAAGCATTCTATTTCTTACATCAGTCCACGCATTCCCCATAAGTGAAAAACCCTTTCCACAAAGCTATTGCTGGGGGGGATTGAAAGAGCAAACTGCACCAGTCTGTAAAGTGGCTTGCAGTCTGGAGCTTTACTAAAAAAGTCACCCAGCGATCACTTACAGATGCCTCTGTCATCTGTAACAGGGCTAACAATGCAGCAGTTAAAGTACAGTAGTCTGAGTAAAGTGCTTCAATGTCCACATCCAATTTGAAGAGGTCTGCAACTGTACGCAGTTCTGGCCAAGTTACAGGATGTTGGAGGCTGAGGACCTGCATAGCTTTAAAGGGACTATTATCATAGTCAAACCACTTCTGTAGGTAACAAAGTGCTTTACTGTAAAATCACAGAAGGTCCTACAGACCTGCTGTGCGACAGCTGGAGTAAAGTGCTGTAAGGCAGATGAAACTTTAGTACCAAAGAACTGGTCATCTAGCCTTCTCTGCAACTCATCTTTTAGACTTTTCATCACGGTATACAACTCTGGAGCAGAGAGTGTTACTTTCAAGTTTTGCTATAGACTTGTGGAATACCTGCAGGATGTAGTGCATGAAATGTATGTACCACTCTGCCTCAGACACATCCCCACTGATGCCATCCTCATCGGCCTCCACAAATTTCCAGATAAGGGGGT
This sequence comes from Protopterus annectens, assembly GCF_019279795.1. Taxonomy (NCBI): domain Eukaryota; kingdom Metazoa; phylum Chordata; order Ceratodontiformes; family Protopteridae; genus Protopterus; species Protopterus annectens. The sequence goes on from NC_056746.1 coordinate 316,356,360, forward strand.
GACAGTCCTCAGGCCCTTGACTAATAAAATAACTTTTAATAGCAGGCCAACATTCTACCAGCCTTGCCACAGCTGGGAACAAAGACAGCCACCTTGTTACAACATGTTGCATTATTTCCTTAAAGTCCTGGTTTAGGAAAGCATAGAATCCTTTCAACAGTGCCATTTTTTAGCAGATGCTGAAAACTCACTATGTACTTTCAAAACCAGAGTCTCCACATCAAACTTTGCAAGGGCCTTGCTTGCATGCTTGGCACAGTTATGTATTACATGGCATAAACAGTTTGCTGCAATGATGTGAGGCACCTCAGATTTCAAACTTTTAAAAACAGACCTGTGCTTTCCATAATTGACTGAGGCATTGTCTGCAGCATAGCTAGCAATGTTTTGTACTTTGAGTCCTTTATGCACAAGGATGTCCTTTATTCTAGTAAAGATACATTCAGAACTTTCGTTATGATCCTCATAGAAATCAAGGAGTTTCTGTTGTGTGCCATGGGTGTGAGTAAATACTGAATAACTAAAGGGAACATTTTTCTGTTCCCTTTATTGGATGCATCTGATCCCACTGAGAAACAGGAATTGCCAAGTTCCTGCAGAAGGAGCTCCTCTGAATGAGGTGCAAGAACATTCATGACAATACTCTCAGATTTTGTCTTCCCACAGGTGAATTTCGAAGCCAAAGTAGAATCAGGGAAGACTGTCGGTGCCAGCTTACCTCCACAATCTATGGATACATATGAGTGACCATGTTTCACTCCATGATAGACTGCTGTCACTTCAGCTGCAGTGACTTTGGAAGCTTCACTGGTTACACTACGTGGCTGAATAAACTTGGTCATTATGAGGTTCTGCCTCTGGAGCTGAAGGCTTTGATGATGTTTGTCTGACTTCTGATGGCTTTTCAATGCCTTTTCCCCATCCCATTTTACAGTGAAAGTTGTTCCACAGGATGTGCACTTTGCCATGGCATCTGCATTTGGAACAGGTCGCACCCATGAGTAGCTTTGCTCCCACACCTTATTATAACTGCAGAAAAACCTCTTAGGAGATGTGCTTTCAGCCTCTTCTTGATGATCCATTGACCTTTTCCTGAACATGATTCCTGTAGGATCCTTGCTCAACACTACAATAAACCAAAACAGCTATTAATAGAAAATCAAAACACTTGTGACCAACACCAGTGCCTGGTGGGGCCTGTGTCAGTCAGTAGCCACTAGCCAGGGTTCACATTCACATGTGAATCTCCAGACTTTCACACCCTAGTAATACCAAGTTGGTATAGGGAAAAAAAATGAGACTCCTCATGAAAAATTACAGTGAAGGTAAAGCAATGAAAGACAGAAGCAACTCCTGTCTGAGGGACTTGCAGCTGTTACACATGAACCTGGTGTGACAGCAGAATATGCACAGAAGGCATTCAACTGTGTGTAAAACACATGGGTCAGACACTACAGCAATGCACCAAATTAAGACCCTCTACTTTTATGTAGAACCCAGTGCAAACTTTATCCAGCTGAGTCTGAACACAGCAAGAAAGTTCAGGCATACTGTGGACTGACAAGATAAAGATGAAATACATGGCAGCTCAGCAATCATACCCTCTGGCTACAATTGTAATAACTTGCATAAAGACAAACAGGACATAGTGTGGGCCGACACAATGATAAACATGAAATATGTAACTCAGCAATCATAATACCCTCTGGCTGCAACAGTAATAACTTGCATAATGATAAGAGACCGTATGGGCAGACATAAAGATGAATTCCGTAGCCCCACAATTCCAGATGCAACACCCCATATTAAGTGCAAAGCACAGAGACCAGTCAACTTGGGGCTGGTTTCTCCCCTTTTCCACTCCAGATCCTCACCACCACCTCCTCCCACTGGCACAGTTAGAGATGAGCATAGTGGCCAAGTGAAGACCTCGAGCCCCCTATTTATCAAACAGTGCTTTGGGCCCCTGCTAAAGCAGTTGAGACACACTTGGTCTGATTTATATACACAAGGGAAAGGCTGGCACAAGTTTACTAACTATGCCCCCCTTTTCCCCAGACTACAACATAATCAGCCAGCTACTCCTTATAAGCAACTTTAAGGCCCTAACAAAGTGTGTTCAGTCTTACTGTGCAATAGTAATAAACATTGCTAGTTTGACCAATGCCAAGATAGTGGCCCAGTGTCACTAAATAAATATTTAAGTCGTCTCAAAACTTAAATATCTACACAACAAAACGTTAGAAAATATCCTGTGTATATTCACTGTAACAAGCTCAAAACCACATGAGATATTTCATATTGACAGTCCCAAAGAAAAGCAACTACATTAAGCCTTGCTGTATACCCAAGACACCTAGGAAGAAACACAGGTCAAGGTAAACATCACGGTGATGATAGACTAGAAAAGACAGTTCTACAGTCCAAGCATCCTATACAAATCATGTAATCATATATTCACTGTAACATCAAATGAGCTAAGCTTTGGTATAGACGGTATACCCTAGAAAACACAGATAAAAGGTAAACAGTTGTGATGACAAACTAGACAAAAAAGCTACATTTAAGCCTCACTATAATACGAAGACTGTACACCCCAGAAAGACACCCTAGGAAGAAACACAGGTCAAGGTAAACATCACGGTGATGATAGACTAGAAAAGACAGTTATACAGTCCAAGCATCCTATACAAATCATGTAATCATATATTCACTGTAACATCAAATGAGCTAAGCTTTGGTATAGACGGTATACCCTAGAAAACACAGATAAAAGGTAAACAGTTGTGATGACAAACTAGACAAAAAAGCTACATTTAAGCCTCACTATAATACGAAGACTGTACACCCTAGAAAGACACCCTAGGAAGAAACACAGGTCAAGGTAAACATCATGGTGATGACAGACTAGAAAGACAGATCTACAGTCCAAGCATCTTATACAAATCATGAAGTCATTATATATTCACTGCAACCAAGTCCAAAACCAGATTAGAAACTGTTCTAGTTAATAATCACCACATGTTGAACATCTAGATAGTTACACACATCTTGTCACCATCAATGAATGAGATAGTGCCAGCACAGCTAGTGAATTAATATAAATGTAATATTTAAAAAATTCACTAGTAGCTGTGCTGGCAATATTTCATTCCCCTTGTCACACTAATCTTTGAAAATCTACCTTAATTCCAAAGAATTAATCCATTAAAAAAATTCCACTTACCTCCAGAAAAATCAGCAGCAGGGCTACTAAAACAAGCTCTCAGCAGCAGAAGAGAACAGGCAGCTAAAGGGCCAGCAAGCAGGGGAACACACCACCACCCAGTCCACAGCACTTCTCCTCCAGCCAGGGCAAGACTCCAGCAAGCAAGGCAAGCAGCAGGGCTAACGCAATCCTTCCAGGCAGCAGGGCTTCCAGGCAGCAGGGCTAGGCAATCCTTCCAGGCAGCAGGCAATCCTTCCAGGCAGCAGGCAATCCACTGAAGACGTCCAAGCAAGAATTTCAGATCTTAAAGCACCCTTTTACAGTACAGAAGTAAAAGGTAAAAACTGAAGCTGAAGCGCCGCTTTTTATGCATAAATTTTCGCGGGCTTTGCAGGGCTTTGACTAGTAACTCTATGTGTTGATTGGCTGCTTGCTGCACGAGCCTCGTCTGCAGCAAGCAGCCAATCAACGAGAGTCCAAGACGGGAATGTTTTTTTTTTTTTTTTAATACGCGCTGACGAGCCTGACGTCGCTATTTCTGGACTCCGACAGCAAGAACCGGAGAACCGGAGTGCCCTACTGATTTCCGGGCACTCCGGAAAAAAAACGGAGGGGTGGCAACACTACTGGGGCCAATGAGAAGTGGTGTGGCCATCTAGAAAAGGATGGAGCTATGCTGAAAACTGCAAAAACTGGGACTTTAAATAAGCCACCCTGGGTGCCAAAACATCATTCTGAGAGTCCAATCAAGACAAAATGAAGTATAGAAGAAAACAAGTATTTCAATGCATCAGCTACATGACAGCTTACTTAATATCTAGACTGAAACAAAAAGGTTGTGAGGCTTGAAAAAATAAATTACTTTTTAAATACATTACTGGAATGCCAGTCAAAATCAAGTATAAAAAACAAGCAGCACTCAACTCAAACCACTTCTCCTTGCACTGCAGTTCTAATTATAATTTATATTAAATTTTATAAAAGTACCAAGTTGTTGTTGTTGTATCTTTCGGCTTTTCCCAGTTATCTGTCGCCACAGTGGAACTCCGGTCCGCTAATGATTGGCAGTAGATTTTTACGTACCGAGTTGCCAGCCCTGACATACAACCTTCAACGAAGGTATGCCCATTCACGCATGTCTCCACACAGAAGACGCTTTAGCTGAGAATCGAACAGGACAATGTCTTACTGTGGGGCAACAACGCCACCACAGCACTACCACCGCAGTAAAAGTACCAAGTAGCATGCTGAAAGTAGCAATTGCTGTGATACCCCCACTTGTAAAAATGTTTCTTATCCAAAAAAGACCTGCTGCTTAACAACAACTACCTACTTGTTTCATGGGGAAAATCAAAGTAAAAAATTTACAGCAAACAAGAAACAAACTCAAGATAAATTGCTTCAAGGATTACTGCACAGGTTATGGATCACACATGATAGATTGCATTTTGTTTAGTTTACGTGGACGTGTGAAGCCTGCAAAGATGACTGCAAGTTTCCAACAAATGTAATGAGGTTCTGAAAATACTGTAATCCTATTCTTTATTACAAATACGATCATATGCATTTCAATACCAAAGGCTTATACGTTATCTAGTTATGTAAATATTCTCTGCATGGCAACAACAAAAAGGCTTTCAATGTTGCTAATTCTTTAACAGTATGCTTATTAAAGCTTACTTGCATCTTAAAATCTCAGACAAGCTTACCTGATGGTCATTAAAGCATTGCTAGTTAAACACAGACCAACAGGTACTGCAACAACATGCATTTTCTGAATAAGAAGCATAAATCAACAGTATAAAAATATGACAGAAAACCAGAACATTCTGCAAAATCAAGGACGGATGAAAAGCCACTGTAGTACTTGTGCCTATCTTGGATGGGGGGATACTTGCACACTTACACTGCATAACTGCTCCTTGTCTTGCTTGGACACATCCAGAGTCACTACATGGGGGAGTGGGGTACAACAAGTATGTCACAATTTGTCTCTGGCTGACAGTGTTGGCCCTGACATATTTGTCATATCTCTCAACCTCAGAGCATGAAATCTGGACAAAACTATAAATAGAAGTGAGACAAAGGTCCAAGAATAAGGACAATTTTAAATATTGTTCTTATAAACTTAGAAAGATAATTAAAAAGATAATAGAATAGTAGATCTTGCATTAGTATGAATTTTCTGAAGGGTATGAAATCTGAAACTGAAATGTCTGTCATTATTTATCATCTAACTTCAATCTTTAATGATTTGCCACTAATTTGCCTGAAAACCACAATTTTATGAAAAACGGATGAGAAATGTGATGCAAAAATATAAAATAGCCACACAATATAGCTGGGAACCTGTCAAAGAAGGGACACTTTTTTAATATTAGTACTAACATGGTGTAATACAGGGCTCTGCACTGAGACTTCTATTCAGAATATACTTCTGTGAAGTCAAGGCTAATGTAGTTGGCCTTTGGCTGACTAAGTTTATTGATGTCTGCATGTTGGGGGCAATCACTGAATCCCCCAATACACAGAGCAAATCTAAGCAATAAAAGAGTAATGCATGGCCTCTGAGCAGTATTTCTCAACTCCCCATACTGTGATGCAAGATATTTACATTTTTTTTGATAGAGTGTATGCTGAACTGTATGCATGCGGCTATTGGCTGAAATAAAAATATTTAATTTTTATTTATCCTTAATGTCCCTCTAGCTCCTGGGAGTTACAGCTTTGCAATATCATGTCTGCAATGTGAAAAAAACATGAAAGAAACAATTTAAAAAAACTGGAAATGGCTATAACTGTAGGCATAGTGACTCCAGTTAAATGAACCCCCAAATCAAAAGCTAGAATCAAAGACCTCTGTGAAGTAACCATTTCAGCTTTTACTGTGACTTTTATGACAGTGCTTGGATTCATTTTAAACTTAGAACACCAAAGCAGTTACCTGCATGTAGTAACAGAGGTCAGTAATCATAATATAATAATCCCTGGCACATCAAAGTGAATGGGCTATGCAATAAATTGTTCATTCATGAATCTTATACCCTTTCCGGGTAGAGAATATTTCACTGAATATGAGATGTACTACTGTGTACACAAATTATGATCCAAAATCTACAATGAGAAAAATGGCTATATTCATTACTAAACAGTCTGAAAATTAAAAGAACATTTGCAAAATGGACACTGTAACAGCATTTCAAATATTTAGCAGGTGTACCATTTACTCTTTGACTGAAACACGGATAAAATGATAAATGACTATGTCATAGCAACTCTAGTAAAATATTATATAGGAGGCAATAGATAAAATGAAATGCATTGTAAAAAAACGGAAATGTGGGTAAACAGTTATAGCAAACAGGCAGACAAATGCCCACTTGTTTTTTAGATTAGACTCCACTCCTCCATACTTCGACAATACACTAAAAAAAAATTACATTGACAAGCTGAGTCCGGCACCCATCTCAGTTTAAGAAGTTGATTTGATGACAGCAGCTGCTCGTAAGCAAGGCAGATGCAAGCCAAAAAAAAAAAAAAAACAAAGATAAGGAACCAATTTCAAGACAAGTTGTGAAACTTTCACTAACGATAGTCGAATGACGAGTCCGTAGCAGAAGTAATCCAAGTAAGTAGTGTGCTACAGCTACAGGCTACTGATTGTTTCTCGCTCTGTTTTTTTGAGAAGAGAGCAAGAACCAATCAGTAGCAATCCAGCCGTCCACATCATGTATGTGCCTGCGGACGTGGCAGTCCGAACCCCCTTCTACTTACTGTGCAGTTAAACCCACATAGACTTCTGGGCATCACACTGATGCCTTCTTTCATATCCGGACAGCTTATAAAGCAGTCAGAAACATTGGTTTGTTAATTAAAATAAATACATAAATTTAAAAAACAGAACTCGACGAGCATGCGCAGTCTGTCGGACTCGCGTACAACACAATACATCAAGTTGTAAAAAAAAAATAATACATGTGTTTTGTTTTTTTATTCACATGTAAATGTCCAAAACTTGAATCTTTTTGCTGGGAGGACTGCAGTCCGAAGGCACGAGCCGCCACTGCTGTTTCTGCTTTCTGTGCCTTAAATCAGATATACCTGTTACTCAAGCTGTGCTGAGAGACTGACTTATTGCCTGCTGTGATATTCAGAAAAGATAAGGGTTTATTCTCATTTTTCATCTGCATGTTTGATTTAATATCTCTGTAATCTGTACAACTGCTTTTAACTGTCCTTTTGTTGTGAGATATAGCCAATATCTGTTAGTGTTGACCTCAGTTTGCAGTGAAATCCTTTGTCTAGAGGTCTATCTGCTTACTTAGTAAGAGAAAGTGAAAAGAACTGGTTTCGTCTGGGCAGGGCATTTCTGCAACTGTATTGTCTGGATAATAGGTCTGTTTCTGCCTTCTGTGCCTTAAATCAGATGTACCTGTTACTCAAGTTGTGCTGAGAGACTGACTTACTGCCTGTTGTGATATTCAGAAAAGATAACTGTTTATTCTCATTTTTCATCTGCACGTTTGATAAATCTCTGTAATCTGCACAACTGCTTTTTACCGTCCTTTTGTTGTGAGATAGAGCTAATATATATTAGTGTTGACCTCAATTTGTAGTGAAATCCTTTGTCTAGAGGCCTATCCGCTTACTTAGCGAGAGAAAGTGAACAGAACTGGTTTCATCTGGGCAGGGCATTTCTGCAACTGTATTGTCTGGATAATAGGTCTGTTTCTGCCTTCTGTGCCTTAAATCAGATATACCTGTTACTCAAGCTGTGCTGAGAGACTGACTTACTGCCTGCTGTGATATTCAGAAAAGATAAGTGTTTATTCTCATTTTTCGTTTGCACGTTTGATTTAATATCTCTGTAATCTGTATAACTGTTTTTCTCGCCCACCCACACAGTTCTTGTGGTGGTCTTATGTCTTGGTGGCTTTGAGTTGCCCGCATCTAGTATAGAGGTGATATTGGACACCCCCCCCCAGTCACATTACATCAGCTCATTCTACTGTTAATAGTGAGAACTTAGCAAAGGCCCACCCCTTTAGTTTCTGCATATTGAATTATCTTATTATCTTCTGCCTCTTCACTTACTAAAAAAAAAAATGTTTCCTACCTCTCCTTGAACTAGTGTAGCTCAGTCACAGATTTGCTGTATCCTGGATTTTTTGTAAGCTTCAGAGTGGTGCTCTTCATTTTTTCCCTTAGGTCTGCTAGTTCTCTGCTCTCCTGCACTTTTATTAGCTTATTAGTCTAGCACTTTAAACTATTCCTGGTGCCAGAAAGTCTGCTCTTCAAATTTTCTCTTAGAACTAGCTGGTTTCTCAGTAGTAGCACTAAAATCTGAATCATTGTGACTAGCACTTGCTTTAAAACCTGCTGGAAAGCACTAGGAAGCCTTAAACTGATACAAGCACTCAATTCTCCTTGTTAATAAGGAGAAATTAATCGTAGGCACTAAACACCTTATAATTGCAAAGTACCTTGCCAAGATAAGGGAAAACAGCTCTTGTACTTTACAAAAGAAACACTGAACCAGGCATGTCCAAGGGTCAGCTTCTGGTGATTTCTCCTGTCCACCTGGTGAATCTGGGCATACTGGGGCAATGCAGCAGTTGCCTCATGTACACAGACAACCCTCTCCTCCTACCACCTAGCACTACAACCTGCAAGAGATGCACTTACATAGCCAAACTGGAAGCAAAGCTCTCTCAGGCCAAGATTGTGCTAGACAGTCAACAGGAGAAGGTTAATACCTGCACTACACATCAAGCAACACATAGCCCTTCAAAACTCACGGCATCAACATCCACACATAGTAACACTAAACCCACTTATGCTGAGGCCCTTAACATTAGCCTGCCCAAGCAACAAGGACCTCAAAAGCTGAAACACAAACAAACACCAGTCACAACCAAAGTGACACATAGCTCAAAACACCAGTGTGCCACCAAACAGCCCCTAAGGCAAGACAATGTACCCAACACTTTAGTCATAGGTGACTCTATAGTCAGGTATATTGACGTCCCACTCACCAGGCTGAACAAGGAGAAAATTACTGTCAGCTGCCTGTCGGGTGCCAGGATCCGCTATATAACGCATGCACTCAAGTCACTCCACAACAAGTACAAATATGACTCTGTCGTTGTCCATGTTGGAGTGAATGACTTGAGACGTACCCTCCCTGGACTACATGAAAAGAGACATGGAAGAGCTCTCGGATCATGTGGCCCAGGCAGGTATGATCCTAGCCCTGAGCAGTATCCTGCCTTCACCCAGAATATAAGGACAAAATGATTGACTTCAACAATTGGCTAAACTTCTGGTGTCATTCAAAGGGGATCCAATATCTGTCTGCCTGGGACGGCATGATCGACAAACCACGATGCTTTGCCAGAGATGGTCTGCACCTGTCGCCCCTGGGATTCAGGTTACTGGCTATGGCTCTTGCCACCCCTATAGTGCCTTTTTTTAGGCAAGGCTCAAAGGACAAAACCACCACCATAACAGATATAAGCATGCAAAATCTGAAGGTAATGCTGCTCAATGTTAGAAGTCTAAACCTCAAAATGCACTCTCTCGAGGCACTCCTAAAAATGAAGAACATCAATATCTGTGCAGTAACTGAGACCTGGTTCAAAGCTCCAGAAAGCACCCCTACAATACCAGGCTACAACTCTTACCACACTTATCGGCCACCAAACCAGGACCGAAGCACTAAGCACTAAAGGAAGAGGAGTGTCCATATTCACCAAGGATATTCACACCTCCAGACTAGTTGCCCAACACAATGCATCTGAAATTCTACAGGTGCAACTAACACTAGGTAAGACTGTAATCCAAATTGTAGCTTGCTACAGATCCCCCACCATGCCCCAAGATTTTCACTACACCTTTCTAAACATACTAGATAATATTAAGATACAACCAAACACCCTAATACTGGGTGATTTCAACTACCCTGCCATTAATTGGGAAAACTACTTGGGTACCAACACCTTTGCCCAACGGTTCTTGGAATTCATAAATTCCAACGCCATGGACCAACTAATCCACAGTCCCATCAGGGGTTCAGATATCCTAGACCTGGTCATCACCAACATGGGAGATCAATGCTCCACACCAGTGGTCACCCCCTCGTTAGTCAGGTCTGACCATAAGCTAATCACCCTTGATGTCCACATCCCACCCCCACCCCCCAGTAGGGAAACCTCCATAAAAAAAACTTCTCCAAAGCCAACTTCATGCTACTCAAGTCAGAAGTGACAAACTTCATGACACCCATGCAGACAGGAACTGGAAGTTTGATCACTGAATCCTACACAAAGCACTGTACGAGCACATCCCCTCATGCATGAATCATGCCATTCCAAACAGAACCAAGATGGTCTCCTCCAAAAAAAGGAACCCAATCTGGTGGTCTCCTGCCAGAAACAAACTATACAACAGAAGGAAGAAACTGTTGCAGAAAAGAGGAAAATCCCAGGATGCAAAAAACTCCCCTACCAGCCTCAGTAAGAAGATGAGATCCCTCATAAAATCCTCCAAAGCTAGTTACGAAAATAAAATTGCCAAAGATTCCAAGGACAACCACAAGGCATTCTATAGTTATGTCAAAATTCTAAATGGCAATGCTCAGATCTGCTCTGAGCTACAACAGAATGGCATTAAATATGCTGATCCCAAGGATATTGCCAATATCCTGGCAGATCGACTCAGTGCCAACTTCACCCCCCTCTCACCCCCTAAAGGGCCCATCTCAATACCAAAAGATTGGGGTCTATATTATATTCTCGAAAGCCGACAATGTCAAATCTGTCATTGTCGGCACGAGAATATTGAACACTCAGAATCCACAAGGGGAGATTTCCATTTACTGCAATGTAGTGTGGTCTCAGAGTTGGTACATTTAGGTAGCGGGGAGGGTGGGGGGGTGCAGTGGTGCTTGCCCCCCATTAAACCCGTTAAAATACTTTTTTCTTTTTTGTCTTTTTATAAGGTCGACGTTTGAAGACATCGACCATATGGTGTCGACCATATGTTGTTCGATGTTTTCAACCATCGATCTTATAATATAGACCCAAAGATTGCCAAATTCCAGTACTCACGGCCACACAGGTAAAAAATGCGCTCTCCAAAGCTAAGAATACAGCAGCCATGGGACCAGACGACATCCCGGGCTGTGTCCTATATGAACTACTGAACTACAAAGTGAAGTGGTAGCTCACCTAAGTGTCATGTTTAATCATAGCCTCTCCTCAGGCTTCGTGACCAATGAGTGGCGCACAGCTACAATTATCCCACTCCACAAGGGGGGATCCACCTTGGATCTCTGGAACTATTGTCCCATCAGTCTGATGAGCCTGATCTGCAAAGCCATGGAACGCATTATCATGGAACTTATAAACAATGACATTAGCAACCTTCAAACACTGGACCCCACCCAGTTTGGTTTCGTAAAGGGCCGATCTTGTCTCCTCAACCTGATTGACTTCTTTGAATCAGTCTCCAGAGCCGTGGATGAGGGTAAGGTGGTCTACACAGCCTATCTGGACCTCGCCAAGGCCTTTGACACCATCCCCCACTCTGGAATCATACACAAAACTACTAAGCTGGGCATTAATCCCTACATCACTCAATGGGTTGCCAACTGGCTTACTGACAGAACCCACACTGTAAAGGTAGCCGACTCAAAATCCAGCTCCAGACAAGTGACAAGCGGAGTACCTCAGGGTTCAGTCCTGGGACCGCTCTTGTTTGGCATCTACTTCTCTGAAGTACAGGCCAGCACTAAGGGACTCTGGTTAACAAAGTTCGCAGGTGACTGCAAACTGGGAGCCATTACTGAATCCCCAAATGATGTGGATATTCTACAAAAGGGCCTTACAGGAACAGATGCTTTGTGCCAGAGCCATGGGCTCAAGCTCAATGCCAAGAAATGTATAGTTATCCCCTTTGGGAAAAAACATGTACCCATGAATTACCACATAAGTGGCAGTACACTAAACACCGAAAGTGTGATAAGGGACTTAGGGACACAGGTGGACAGTGGTCTCACTTACGATAACCACATAGCCACAACAGTCAGGAAATCCTCCTATGTGGCACACTTCATCACTAAGGGCTTTTCATCCAGAAAAAAGGAGGTCATTGTCCCACTGTACTCATCCCTCATTAGATCCATTATAGGAGTACAATGCCCCATTTGGTATGTACCTCACAAAACATCTGTAACAACTGGAAAGGCCACAGAAATACCTCACTAAAAGAATCACAGGCCTAAAGCAGATGCCCTACGCTGACCGTCTAAAAAAAACAAACAGCTATACTCTGTTGCATATCATCTACTCAGAGGTGATCTCTGCTTAATATACAAGGCCATGTCAAACCCAGTGCTGTTGGACATGGTACACTTAAAGAAATCCCAATCCCTCAGAGCTACATGCTCCAGGGATCTAAATCTGGTCATCACAATGAACAAAACATGCTGGAGGGATAAGTTCCTGACCCAGAGATTTCCCATACTCTAGAATAGACTGCCCATACATGTCAAACTGAGCGCCTCTTTGGCCCTCTTCAAAAGGAACCTTAACGATTGGATGGGAGATAGGAAATTCACCCCGGGAATCATGTCAGTCGCCCTGCTAGACAGGGGACCAGGGAAGTAAATATTCTGGGAAGAAATAGCCAGGGAATGGATATGGCTAGGCTTGTATAGGCCTTAGGGCCAATAGCCTAGTACCAACCTATGAAATATGCTTAAAATGAGAAATCCATGCTTGCAGTTCCTTCCAATGCTGATGTTGATAGTATGCAGCAAGAGGTTAAAAGATACAGTCCTAAGGGTGTGGTCAATTCAGCAAAACCTAGAGTAGCTACAGTGAAACCCAGGTTACACTTAGTAAAGTAGAGGGATGACTCACCAAAACCTGTGACAAGCCTCATAGTCAACTGTTGTAATTGTGGCAGTAGCCATGAGCCCAAGCGAGAGAAGTGCTTAGCTTTTGGTCAGCAATGCCACACGTGTAAAAAGTGGAATCATTTCAAAAGGCTCTGTAAATCTAAAGGGCAGGGTTGCCAGATTTCCAACTGGGCGGGTAGGGACAAAGTGAGAAGTGAGGACCAAAAAAAAGTCTTAAGGTCTTTAAACATGGAGCTACTTCTGTTTAATATGGAACATCAAGCAGTTCCGCATTAAACACAAGTAGCTCCGTGTTTACCAATTTTTGATTGGCTCATATGCCGGTATACAAGACAATCAAAAAACTCAAAAAATGGAGCTGTGTTTAATGCAGAACTGCCTGATGTTCCGCATTAAACACAAGCAGCTCCGTGTTTAGCAATGTTTGACTGGCCCGTATGCCGGTATACGAGCCAATCAAAAAACTCGAAAAACGGAGCTGTGTTTAATGCAGAACTGCCTGATATTCTGCATTAAACACAAGCAGCTCCATGTTTAGCGATTTTTGATTGGCCTGTATGCCCGTATATGGGCCAATAAAAAAAAAAAAAAAAAGCGGAGGGCTATTTCACCAGGATTTAAACCGGCAGTACGGGACTCGGGATTGGGCTGCTGATCCCGGGACAATCCCGCTCAAATAGGGACGTCTGGCAACCCTGCTAAAGGGGCACATTCTTTTATTAAAAAAGAGCATTCAAAGAGGCAAGCTGATCAACTAGAAACCTGTGACCCTACTTTTTATATTGATGGTGCGTCTGTGCTTGGTGAAACAATCAAGGCAGTAGATTTGTGGGCAAAGAATGAAATATTTTGTAAATTTCAAATTAATGGGAGACCTGTAGAACTCAAAGCTGATACTGGTTCAAAGTGCAATGTTATGTCAGCAGATATGTTTGCTAGAGTAAGAACCAGTAAGAAACTTGATCTGGCAAAGTGTGCAAAGCTTGTTGCTTATGGTGGTGAAGAAATTCAAACCAAAGGCTTACTAGTGCTTTCATGTTATTCTGCTGGGAACAGCTATGACTTGCAATTTTACATAGTCAAGAGACACGTACAGTCATTATTAGGCCTCAAAGACAGTTTGAGAATGTGACTGCTTTCATTTAATAAAGAAGTCCACCATATAAGCACGTGTAACAACGAAAACTTTGCAAAAACTATTTTTCTGACTATGCTGAGCTGATATTTTTGAAGACAAGTTAGGCAAACTCCCAGTTGTGTACTCCATGAAATTAGACCACGAGGTAAGCCCAGTCATTAGACCAGCACAGAAAGTTCCAGTAGCCTTGCAGAACAGAGTCAACGCTGATCTAGACAGAATGGTACACCTAGGAGTAATTCGTCCAGTAGAGGAACCTACTGAATGGGTATCCTCCATGATAGTAGCTCATAAGAAAAGCTCAGATGATATTAGAATATGTATTGATCCAAGAAACATGACCAAACACTAAAACGACCTCATCATCCAATGCGTACAGTTGAAGTTGCCCCCATGGCAGCCTGGACATGATTGTTATTGTTTGTATATGTCTGTATAATTTGCATGCTCATGTAATTGTCTTTTTCATTTGCATGACAGAATAGTCAAAGAGGGAGGATGTAGTTCAGAGTATGTGTTTTACCTTTAAGCGCCATTCCAGTCCATGGGCATGTGGACATAAGTATTGAGCATGTGCAAGCAAGAGTACTATTTTGAGTGAGCAAGCCAGAGTGAAAGCATGTGTGTGTGTAGTAGACAGTTAGTTAACTTGTTTAAGTTTTATGTTCCAGTCATCCATCCTGATGTGTTTGTTTGTAATAAACAACTTAAATGAACACCCAAGTCTCATTGTCTTACTTGAATACACAAGATGAGTGACACAAGGGTAAATTTTCCACTGGTCCAAATTATGTTTGAATATGGTGAGAGATGTACTCTGCTTCACATGGATTGGAAGCCTGTTCCATGGAAGGGGTAGTCTCACAGACATATATCTGTCCCTCCAAGATGTTCTGTTTATGTTACAAACAAGGTGTAGGTCTTTGGATTGGATATTTTTAATATTGTTAGACTTGTTGAAAGACTGTGTTAGTCATTGCAAGAATTATTCTGACATCTGCAAGAAGAGTATCGGAGTTGCATCCTATTTGGTGTTCATAAAGATGGGGTTTCTTTTCATACAAATTCTTCATTCATGACAAACGTGGTTTCAGAATTTACACTGAATGATGCCATCAATCTCCTTGCTTTCTATCCAGATTAAAAAAAAAAAAAAACAGGAAAAAAAAAAAAGAGTCTTCATACTCTGGGTGTGCATAGGCAACTCAAGTATTATCTTGACAGAACTAAGTCCTTTAGGAAAGGTGATCAGCTGTTTATTTCCCATGAAAGGACAAAAAAGGATCAGCCAATGTCTAAACAGACTATTTCCAGATGGTAGTCCTAGGCTTTTGCCTGGGCGGCCATGGTGGTGGAGCGGTTAGCATTGCTGCCTCACAGTAAGAGGTTCTCTGGTTCGATCCTCGGCTGGGGTGCCTTCTGTGAGGAGTCTGTATGTTCTCCCTGTGGTTGCGTAGGTTTCCTCTGGGTGCTCCGGTTTCCTCCCACATCCCAAAGACATACTGTAGGTCAATTTGACACTCTAAATTGGCCCTAGGCATGAGTGCGTGCATGTTTGTGCCTTCTGTGGAAGGTTGGGTGCTGGGCTGGCAACTCGACACCGCAAAACTCCACTGCCAATCATGAACGGACAGGTGATCCGCTGTAGCGACCCCTAACTGGGAAAAGCCGAAAGAAGAAGTCCCAGGCTATTGCCTTTTTGTTAATCCTACCGTTATAAATCCATTCCAGGAAGAAATGAGAATCATTCTACTAGGGACTTATTCTCTTCAATGGCATGGACTCTAGAAGCACTCTAAAAGCAGCTACTTGGTACCCTGCACATACTTTTACTAAGCACTAGGATTCCTTTCTAGGTCCAGATCTTAGTTTACTAGGACCATCTTCCAGGGGTACTTGGATCCTTGTCCTTCTTCCTCCTAGGCTGGATAAGCTATGGTAATCTTTTCATTTAGCTTAGGCTACTGCACCAGTGACACTGATGAACACAGTACACTTATGTAAGCTGCAGTTATTCTAATACTAGATGTTCAAATCATCCCTGATGCAGGAGCCACGCCTTTCCTCCATCCCCTTTTTTATTTTTCTCTTTTTATGTACATAGTTGGTTCAGGATAGCTTGTGCTTTTCCTTCTGGGGGCAAGAAAATCCTGAGTTTGGTGCCCAAACTGCTGGTTTCCTCCACTAGGGAGGTTAAGCCCTGGCAGCCTGGGTGCATGTGGGGAGGGGAGCCAGAGACTTTTAGACACTAGCCAGCCATAACACACTGGGCAGGATATAACCCATTCAGCTTACTGCAGTAGTGAGGAATCTGAACCTCTGATGTTATAAGTGTAACTTAAACAACTGCACTTTCCCTGCCACTGAATTGCTGCCTGCTGTTACTGCTATTAAATGGATTTGTTTTTGATCTCTTAGCAGTTATTCTATTTCTTTTGCACTTTTCCTATTCTCTGCTATACACTTTTTCCTGATCTTATTAGGTTATCTGCTGTTAAACTGCTATTCTCTGTACTGTTCTTTCAACCACACTATTTTGGATCTACATTGTCCTTGCTACTGGATTGCTGTTGATGTTAGACTATTGGTTGCCGCTTTATCTATTAGTAGAATGTTTTTTTTTCATTTTCAGACTTTCTAGGAAACTATGACTATTAAACTTTTTTTGTGGTTGACTCGCCAGTCTCAAGCTGATGTTGTTAAAAATAGTACCGCTTTTCCCTACATTGATCACACGCAGCATCAGTTATTTCATCATCTCAGTCCAATCATTGTCCATATTTTTGCTACTCTACTTTACAAATCAAACCGTATCACTAGTGGCACTAACTTCTAACTAAGGCCTTTCCAAAAATTATTACTGTACCACCTTTAACTCTTTTAATACCTTATTAGCTCTACCACTAACTCTTAACTTACTTATCTTCAAGCTCCATATTTCTTCCATATTAACTACCGACAATAACAATTCTTCCTAATAATAATCTCTGCACGTCCTGTGACTCCTGTTGGTAGTTGCATAAGCTAAACCTACTTGTATCAATCCCTGCATTTATTAGGGCATTATTTTAACTAAATCTACTGCATGTCTATACCATGTAAATGTAGGCTGATCTTTCCTGTCATGTTACCAGTCAGTTGGCACTAGGCATTCTGAGGTATTGTAGGAACTGCCTCATATTGAATGACAACCCACAAAACCTAGATTCATCTAACTCTACCTGTCAGAGATGCATCTACTTACTGAGTCTAAAGGCAAATCTCTCTCAACTGTCAGCAAACAGTCTCATACCACTGCATCTACATATGCTAAGGCAGTCAAGTAATCAAAGCCTCTCAAGCAACCACATAGAGGATCCAAGCAATCTAGACACACCTGTACCTACACCAACACATGCCATTACAGAGAATCGCCATGATTGGCAGTCTGATCTCCTAAGGTCACAAAGACTTGCCACTAACCTTAAAATCCTAGTTATAGGTGATTCCATCATAAGACATTACAACACAACACTTGCCAAACTGGATAAGTAGACAGTTACTGTCAGTTGTCTCTCAGGCACTAGGTTCATGGATGTTGCAAGGCCTCTCAGGACACGTCATCCTAAACATGAGTATGACCTTGTTGTCACTTGTGGGAGCAAATGACCTTAGGTGGTCTACCCTAAAGGAGATGCAACAAAATACAGTTTATCTCAACACCTATATCGCTCCAAGAATGATGTCTAAATTCAAAGAACAAATAACTTGCTTTAATAACTAGCTTATTAACAGGTGTCATTCTAAGGAGATCCAGTATTTGTCTGCTTTGGACATCATGATCAACAAACCTTCCTGCTTTGCCAAGGATGACTTGCATCTCTCAGCTCATGGCTTTTGCACACTAGCTGGAAACTTTGTTTCCCACAAAGTGCTTTTTTAGGCAATGTTTAACTTAAGAACATACACACATAGCAAATTCTAGTTCAAACTATACCACAGTTCCTCCGCTCAGTGGTAGAAGTCTAAACAATAAAATACCAGAGATACAGGATTACCTAATCCTTAATGACATCCATATTTCTGCAAGTACTGAGGCATAATCTAAGAACAATAACAGCAGTCCCTCCTTACCAGGGTATTGCACCTATCAAACAATGACTACTGGAAACTGAGGGAGCATATTCATATTTCTTAGTCAACCTACTGTCTTGAGCAAACTTTGCACAATACTAACATAGAACTTACAGAGGTCCCATGTCAATAAAACTACCTACCACACCATTCCAAACTAAAAGTCCTCTCCCACGTCCCAGATAGAGCGTACTGATTACCTAAATCAATTCAATAAGTTATTATCAAGCCTAATACAGTTTTTGGGAGGACTTTAATTATCCTTAATTATCCTTATGTCAACTGTCAAATATACAACCTCCAACACATATGCCAAGAGATTCCTTGACTTTGTGAAGAAGTCCCTATTGCAAGTTGTCCCCTTCCAAAACTAAAGGGTGTTAACCTCCTTGACACTGCTTTCCCTATTGTATGACTCCACTTGGCTCTACCTCCCTGGTAAAATCAGTCCATCTAGCTGTTACCTTCTTCTTTAGTACAAGCCTCCTCACCCATAGAACTCTACAACATTTTGGGATTACTCTAAAGTCAACTTATTATTATTGACAGAGATTCTAGACAAGCGCAACTGGTATATTTCACTAAAGAAAAACATTCACAATGTCACCACACCTTAACATACTCCTCAGAGTCCTACCACTTTATAAAAGATTTATAGAACATGCTGTTACTATCTGCCACAAAGACAGTAAAAAAGCAAAAATAAGTCAATATGGTGGAACACCCACATAAATCAACTCTATAGAAAAAGAAAAAACTCATGACTTTAAAAAATCCCCTTTCCAACTATGTAAAAGCAACTTAACAGTACTAAGACCATCATGTGTACAATTAAAGAATGCAAAGCCAGTGATGAGTTTGAACAGCATCAGGTACTAATGGAAACTGCAAAGATTTGCTCAGGTACATTAGAAAACTCAGATGTAGCACCCAGTTCTGATCCAAACTTATCTACAATTGTGAACCTCAGTCTGACCCATAAACTATTGCTAATATTTCTATTGATAAATTGAGCTCCGACTTCATGCCTCCCACATACCTTATCTCCCCCACAGTTCCTACCTGACAGTACCACCTGATGTCTCCCATGATCAAGTGACTTCTCCTCTTTAAGAAAGTAAAGGCACTAGGTCCATAGGTCCCGACAATATTCCAGACTGTCTGCTTACAGATATCAAACACCAGGTTGCTCAAATCTATTTAAACCTAGTCTGTCCACAATCTATGTGCCTAAAACCTGGAGAATAGCCACAGTTGGGCCCCTCTGCAAGATCAGCCCGACAACAGACAACAGTAACTACGGGCCCATCAGTCACACTAGCATTATCTGTAAAACTATAGAATGCATTATTACTTAAATAATTAACAAAGAAATAGGGGATCTCCAACCTCTCGATAAACTGCAGTGACACAAGTGACCTCCAAACCCTCAACTGCAACCAAGTTGGATTTTTTAAGTGCAAGTCATAAAACTCAGAAAACAAACACCAAAGATACCAAATAATCCACTAAAAAATCCAAGAAGCCCAGGAAACATAGTCAGCCACTGATAAACCAAATTACAACTTTATTCAGCCAAAAAAAAAAATATAAAACATAAACGCTCTCTTTGAACAGTACGTTTTCGTTCATAGGTTCGTAGGTTCATAGGTTCATACTAGGCTATCTGCCCTAGGGCATTTATAAGCCTAGCCAGCGTGTGTTTGGCTTTCGCCACCCATTTTAAATTAATTTTGTTATGCCCTTTTTTGAGGTTAGTATACTGTGCCTCTGTCTAACAGTGACACAGAAGTGATACCCGGGGTAAACCTACGATTCCCCCATCCACTCATCAAGATTCCTCTTGAAGAGAGTCAATGAGGGACTCTGCCTAACCTGGACTGGGATTTTATTCCAGAGTGAAGGGAACCTCTGGGTTATGAATCTGTCCCTCCAGCATATCCTATTTATTTCAGTGCTGAGGTTCAAGTCTCTCGAGCGCATAGCTCGATGGGATTTGGATTTTCTGAGGTGCAGCACGTCCATTAATTCCGGGTTGGACATGGCTTTATACGTCAGGCACAGATCGCCTCTGAGCAGGCGGTATGCCACTGAGTAGAGCTGGAGTTTCTTTATCCGGGCAGCATATGGCATCTGTTTGAGCCCTTTGATACTCTTGGTGAGGTACTTTTGGGGTCTTTCCAGTTGCTAAAGGTGTCTGGTAAGGTACATCCCAAAAGGGGCATTGTACTCAATTATGGGCCTGATGAGGGATGAGTAAAGAGGCACGATGACCTCCCCTGATCTAGATGTGAATCCCTTCATGATTAGGTGGGCTATATAAAATGTTTTTCTAACCACTTTGGCCACGTGGTTGTCAACTGAGAGATTGCTATCAACTTGGGTCCCCAGGTCCCTAATTACTTCTTCTGTACTTAATGGATTACCACTTATGTGGTAATTTGTGGGCACTTTGTTTTTGCCAAAGGGGATGACTATACACTTTTTGGCATTTAGCTTGAGGCCATGGCTCTGGCACCAGTTGTCTGTTTCTATGAGGCCCTTTTGGAGGATGCTTGTGTCGGCTGGAGAGTCGATTATGGCACCCAGTTTGCAGTCATCTGCGAACTTGGTCAGCCACAGTCCTTCCGTGTTGGCCTATACCTCTGAGAAATATATACCGAACAAGAGAGGTCCCAGGACTGAGCCTTGAGGGACGCCACTTGTAACTGGTTTGGAGTCTGACATGGCTCCAGCAATTCTAACCATGTGGGTTCTGTCCTTGAGTCAGTTTGCAACCCATCTAGTGACATAGGGGTTTATATTTAAGCTGGTGAGCTTATCTATAATGCCCGAGTGGGGTATTGTATCGAAGGCTTTTGCGAGGTCCAGGTAGGCTGTGTGGACCACCTTCCCCTCGTCAATGGCCTTGGTGAATGTGTCAAAGAAATCGGCCAGGTTTAAGAGGCAGGATCTGCCCTTAACAAAGCCGAACTGGGTAGGATCCAGTGTCTGTATGTCCCCAATATCTTTATTTATAAGGTCCATGATGATCCTTTCCATAGCTTTGCAGACCAAGCTAGTCAGGCTTATGGGGTGATAGTTTCCTGGATCTGTTGAGGCACCACCTTTGTGGGGAGGGACCACCATTGCTGTACACCACTCTTTGGGTACATATCCTGTAGTAAGGCTGAGATTGAACAGTAGTTTTATGTTTGGGTTTAGCTCTTCTTGGAGTTCATGTAGGACGCAGCCCGGGACACCGTCTGGTCCCATTGATGCTGTGTTTTTTGCTTTGGAGAGGGCGGCTCTTACCTGAGCATCTGAGATGTCAGGGGGGCAGCACTCTGCTGGGATAGATATTTGCCCTTTTGGTGGGGGGGGGAGTTTGCGCTGAACCTGTCAGCTAGGATGTTGGCAATGTCTGTGAGTTCGGTGTATTTTTTGTCATTTTGGACTAATTCTGAGCATATCTGGGAATTCCCACCTAGGTTCCTAACATAACTAAAGAAAGCCTTGTGATTATCCTTAGTGTCCTGTGCAATTTTTCTCTCAAAGCTGGCCTTAGATGATTTTATGAGTGCTCGTAGTTTTTTGCTAATACTGATCAGAGATGCCGTCCCTTTTTGGGATTTTGCTCTATCATGTAGTAGCTTCCTCTTTCTATTGTATAGTTTGTTTATGGCTGGGGTCCACCAGACAATCTGCCTTTGCAGGATTGGGTCTTGGTTTTATTTGGGATTGCATGATCCATGCATTCCTGAAGGTGTTCATAGAATGCGTTTATAAAGGATTCTGCGGTCTGGGCCATATTTTCCAAAGGCCCGGGGGCTTTGAAGAATTCCACCTCAGTTTTGAGGAGTGTGAAATTTGCTTTAGAGAAGTTTTTCACTGTACTTTAGTGGGCAGGGGGTGGGGTCAGGATGTGACTATCCAGTGAGATTAGTTTATGGTCTGATCTTACCAGTGAGGGATACACTTCTGGTCTAGAGCATAGAGTCCCCATGTTGGTGATGATCAGGTCCAGTATGTTTTCCCCTCTTGTGGGAGTGGTAACAAGTTGTTCCATAGCATTTGAGTTTATAAATTCTAGGAACCTTTGGGCTAGGGTGTTGGAGCTAGAGTAATGCGCCCAGTCAATGTTTGGGTAGTTGAAGTCGCCCATATAATGGTGTTTGGAGAGACCTTCATATTTTCCAGTGTTCTCAGGAAGGCCGAGTGGAGTTCCTGGGTTTGGGAGGGTGGTCTGTAGCAGGCTATAAACTGGAAGGCAGTTTTACCCACTGTTAGTTGCACATGGATAGTCTCTGATGCTTCGTGCTGTGCCACCAACCTGGAGGTGTGGGTATCTTTGACAAATATTGATACTCCCCCTCCTTTTGTGGTTCGGTCCAAGTTTTGGGGCCAAAAAGTATGGTATGAGGTATAACCTGGTAGTGCTGGGGTGCTCTCGGAAGCCTTGAACCAGGTTTCTGTTACTGCACAGATATCGATGTTCTCCATGCTAAGGAGAGTTTCGAGTGCATGCATCTTGAGGTTTAGATTTCTGGCGTTGAGTAGCATTACTCTTAGTTTCTTATCCCTTGTGATACCTATGGAGGTGGGTTTGTCTTTTGAGCCTTGCCTAAAAAAGGCACTATGGGGGTAGCAAGAGTCTTTGCCAATATCCGAAAGCCCAGGGGTGATAGGTGCAAGCCGTCCCTAGCGAAGCATCGTGGCTTGTCGAGCATGTCATCCCAGGCTGACAGGCATTGGATCCCCTTTGAATGACACCAATACTTAAGCCAATTGTTGAAATTGATCATCTTGTCTTCATATTGTGCATCATTCTTGGTGAAGGTAAGAAGCTACTCAAGGTCAGGGTCATACCGGCCTGGGCTATATGCTCAGAGAGCTCCTCTATGTCTCTTTTCATGTAGTCCAGGGAGGTACGTCTCAGGTCATTCACACCAGCATGGACAATGACTGAGTCATATTTGTACTTGCCTTGGAGTGACCTGAGTGCTTGTGTTATGTGGCGGATCCTAGCGCCCGACAGGCAGCTCACCGTGACCTTCTCCTTGTTCAGCCTGGTGAGCGGGACGTCAGTGTGCCTGACGATAGAGTCACCTATTACAAGTGTATCAGGTGTGTTGTTTAGCCTTAAGGGCTGTGACTGTTCGGCACACTGGCTTTGTGAGCTATTTGTTGCACGTGTTTTGTTTTGGGGTAGCGGTTGCTTGGGTGTCTGCTTTGGAGGTCTCTGCTGCTTAGGCAGATTTTTATTTAGAGCCTCCGAGTATGTTTTTGTGTGTTTATGTGTTTGGTTTGCTGTTGTGGTAGGTCTATGTGAGACTGGAATTGTAGTGAGTGTGGTTTCCTTTTCCTCCTGACTGGTTACGCCAGTACTGAGTTGAGAGAGCTTAGCCTCCAGTTTGGCTATATGGTTGCATCTCTCACATGTGTTGGAATTTGTTGGGAGGAGGAGAGGGTTGTCTGTGTACATGAGGCAGTTGTAACATTGCCTCAAGATTCCAAGATTCACCAGCTGGACTGGAGAGGAGATTGACAACTGACCTTTGGACATGCTAGAATAGTATTGGGAATTCCTTTATGCCAATGGGGAACAAGGTACTCAAGGGGAGTTTGTGAGGGTGTAGTGCTTTTAATTTTTTAGCGCTGACCTATATAATTGCTTTTGTGAGCAAGTGCCAGGTAACTTAAATGCAATGTGCTACAGGTAACTTAAATGCAAAAACGACAAAACAGTAACTTTCATTCAAGTGAAACAAGGAAATAAGTACAGTAAGCAATGCAGATATCACTAGGGATCCACAGAAGCGCTGAAAAGCCGCATTTTAGGTGGAATTAGCATTTCAGGGAAATAACAAGCAAACAAACAACAAGCATACAAACAAAGCTAGATTCAGTAGGCCTGGATCTAGTCTATGCTACAGCAAACAAGGTGTACCAATTTCAGTAAGAAACAGTTCAAATATGCAGGCACTATAAGCCTTTAACCAGAAATTCCCAGCTCAGAAGGGCAGAGTCCAGCCTCTCCTCCCACAAGAGTGCAGACCACGAACCTTCTTAATGTACAATAACTGGCCTGAAGCCCAAGTGCTTAAACCAGAACTAATACACTTTTAGAATAAGACACTGAGCCCTCAATCAGCAGTTACAACCTTCATTAGATGTGGACTACTTCTGTCAAGGACCCTTATATACCATTCATGTATATCTAAATTACCAATTAAGTTAAATAAACACTTAATTAAGCATTTAAAAAGACATACTAAAAATACATTCTAAAAGTGCTATATATTTGCTATAAAACATGCTAAAAACCTTTATTCCATCATAACAAATCTGTAAATATACAAATGCATAAATATGTAAGTAAAACTGGTCTAAATAAAATGCCATAAATTTTTTTTATCAAAACTAATGAAACTGGTTTAAGAGATAATTAAAATAAATATAAATGTTTCTATTAACTACAACAATGCATATGAAATAATGCTTTAGTCTTGCATTTGAACTCCCTCTAGTGGCTTTTCTTGTTATATCAACCATTTACACAAAGCATATAAATACTGTCACAACTAAGACTGTCTTTTGGCTTTTCCCGGTTAGGGGTCGCCACAGCGGAACTCCGGTCCGCTAATGATTGGCAGTAGGTTTTTACGTGCTGGCTTGCCGGGCCTAACGCACAACCTTCAGCAAAGGAACGCCCATTCACGCATGTCGACACACAGAAGACGCTCTGAGAATCGAACATGTGTCTAACTGTGAGGCGACAACGCTACCGCAGCACCACCACCACAGTCAAATACTGTCACAACTAAGAATGTTGTATGGAATATTTTAACAAAAGTTTTTATACATTTCTCAAATACTGTCTCAACTAAGAAATGTATAAAAACTTTTGTTAAAATATTCCATACAACTACCTAAAAAGATTTGGAGACATAAAATGTAACAAATTTTTAAATGGGTAATTTTTTTAAACAATTAAATGCATCAATGTGATAAAACAATACTCTGTAACCCCAACCATTGTTTATAATTTAGCTGATCTTATTTTCAATAAGGGAACTATAGAAATATTTTTGTTTAACCCTGGTAGAATGTTTGCTTGCAAAGTGACCTGCCACCAAAGTTCCCTATAATCGATCCTTTCTTCCCTTAATCCCCCTTGAATATCTTTCTTTATACTTTCTAACACAAAAAATAAATAGTGAGCTTTTTTTACATTCCTGTTGATGCTTGAACAATGCATTAGGCTCCTTTTTTGTTTGTATATCATAGCAATGTTCACAGATCATTCTCTTTAATTTTCATTCAGTCTTTCCAACGTAAAATGACTGACATACTTGACACACTGCTAGATATACTAAACCACTGGAGTCACAGTTGTAATATTCTTTTCCATTCAACCAGATACTACTCTCTGAAAACAGCTTTTCTTCATTCACGATATAACTGCATTGTGTGCAATGCCCACATTTGTGTGTGCCTACCTTCTTCCTGTTCACTTTTTCTTGCTCAAAATCATTTTCCATCAGGTTATGGGAATTCTTACAAACAATCTTTAACTTATTTTTAGGTATTCTATCCAAGTCAGTAAAACTTCTGATGAAGCCCAATTCTACTGGGTGAAAGCGCTTAACTGATTTTTACATTTGTTGCTTTTAACTGCATCTAGTTCATTTTTTACTACAATAAACCCGTTTTTACACTACGAGTGGCGAGGCACTTATTGGTGGTTCCACAGCTACATAATTCTTCAAGTCTGTAAAACCAATAAACTTGTCCCATTCCAACTCTATAATTTTTCTTGTAATATTAGCACTTTCATTGTATTCTAAAACTAGTGCTTTTTCACAATTTTCCTCTTCTGTAGCCTGGATGGAACATGCTTCTTCTACATCCAACCCTAGAGTTGGTTTAAATCTACCTAGTTTCCCCTCACAGACTTCTGTCTTAACTTGATCTATCATCTTTTCTGGGTAAGGCCTAGACCTAAACATATTTTCAAGGAAGCCCATTTCCTTAAACACCTCATTACCTGAAGTCATCCTACATGATCTAATAAATTGTCCTTTCGCTATATTTTTTTGTATAGTGCATTGGATGAGCACTATTAAAATGCACATATGAGTTTGAAAATGTACTTTTCCTATATATTTTAGAGTTGAATTCATTATTTCCCTTCCAAATTTCAAATCCAAATACTGAAGTTTGTCTTGGGAGACCATATGGGTGAATTCTAAAAATGAAGTACTGTTATTTAAATAATTAATAAAATCATGTATCCTTTCCATAAGGCCACCCATAAAATACAGATGCCATCCAAAAACCTTTTATACGTTGTCCAACAGTTTTTGTAACTCGAATTCAAGACCATTTTTTTCTTCCCAGTTAGCCAGGGCCAAATTCGCATATGTAGGTGTGCATGCTGCCCCCATTGCCACACCTTTTATTTGGTGATAAAATTTGCCTTTAAAATATATAAAATTGTATTTCAAAATGAATTCCATTAACTGCAAGCATACTAAACAATCATTGTGTGTTAACTGTGTGTCATCAAAAATAATTTCTTCCAATAATTTCATACCCTCTGTATATGGGATACTGGAAAATAAGTCAACAATATCTACAGTTAAGAATGACATTTTTTCTTTATACATGCTTTGCTTTAGCTCTCTCAAAAAATCCCAGGAATCTCTTAGAATATTTTTTTATTTTTAACCACAGGCTTTTTAACTTCATATCTACATATTTTGCCAGTGGAAATGTTTTTGAACATTCGGCAGAAACAATAGGCCTTAAGAGCCATTCTTATGAATCTTTGGGATTCCAAATATGGAGGGTATCCTAGGTTTCTCAAATTTTAAATAGTTAAGAATATTCTGATCTATTAAGCCCTCCAAAAACAAATAATCTAAAGCCATGTCAGTTCTTCTGTATGCTATATTAACTTCGTTTTTAGACACACTAGTATATCTACTTGTGTCCATCAAAATATTATTCATTTTACTTTTGTATAGGAATGTGTCCATTAAAACAGTGCCCCCTCTCTTGTCTGGTTTCATTTCCCTTATATTTTTGTTGTTTCTGAAATCAGTTAAAACATTTTTCTCTCCAGGGTTCAGATTTGTTTTATATTTCTCCTTAGAATAACCTTTTCTGATCTCCCTCTCCACAACCTGTTCAAAATTTTTAATTTGTGGGTGCCGGGGGTGGAGTTAAATGTACTTTTTTATTTTATCTTTGTCTTTGTTTCACTATGCTGATGGTTGGCATTGTCCTGTGGGAAGTATAGGCCTAAATTAATTTTCCTCGTAAACATTTTAACATCTAGTAAGGTTTTTGTTACATCCCCTTTCTTAAAAGGTATAAACTTAAATCCTTTTGATAAAAGACTAAAATGTTCATCTTGAAGCTCTATGTTGCTAAAATTATATACACTATAACCATTTTTACAAACCTAAACTCGTTATTTTCATCCTGTTTTATCACATCTTCGTTGTTATCCAAGTCGGGGTGGAGGATACCATCTTCATTCAGTATCTCCCCCTCTCCCTTCTCCCTCCCCTCCAAAAAATTTTTGCTGCTGTTGGTACTGATTATTACCCTTGTTTCTAATTCTTTCTGACCTTCGCAAGGTGGGATACTCTGAAAAAAATCACCAAAATCATTCATTTGTTCCCCCACCTGGGTTCCCCTCTCCTACATTTAATACATGTCTTTCATCATTTCCATTCTTCTCCCAAAACCTATGATTTGATTTAGGGTTAGGGTAGCTCAAATTATTCTTATACTCATTTATATCCCTTTCCAGTTTTTTTTTTACTTTTCTTTTGACCAAATCATCACATTTACCATCAATTTCAGACCTAATATTATAATATTTTTTCTTTTTCTGATAGTATCGTGTGAATTAGGTCTTCTTTAATACATTCATTTAAAATTTCAGTCTCTTTTTGTAATTCTTCCTTAGTTCTATCATTTTCCTTGACCGTTAATTTTAACATATCTAGCCCACATCTGTTAAAAATCCCTATTAATTCTTTATGAAACATGCTGCCAAAATCACATTATTAGTATACTTACATATCCTCAGCCCCTTTGGAACAATACCTTCTAGAATGCATTGCCTAAGGTAAGCATTCTCTGTATCCAATGTTGTAATTGTTTATCCAGTTGTAATTTGGTTTCTCAGTGGCTGACTACGTTTCCTGGGTGCCTTGGATTACTAAGTGCAAGTCAGGCCTACTCAACCTAGTTGATTTTTTGACAAGGTCACATAAGCTTTAGAAAGGAGCCAAACTATCCATACTACTTACTTCAACCTTGCTAAAGCCTTTGATGCCAATACCTATGCAGGCATCATAAGCAAGTTCTCTAGTCTCAATGCTAATCTTTATGTTGTCTGATGGAATTTGGTTGGTTTATGGATCTAACTCATGCAGTCCAAATGGGGGAATCAACTCTAGCCACAGAAATGCTACTAATGGCATCCCACTGGTTTCCTTCTTGGATCCCCTCCTGTTCAGCATTTACTTCTTAGAGGTAAATCTGGTCATTCAAGGTTTAAGGAAAAAAAAAAGTTTGATAATGAAATTCTCCAGAAGGCATGGATCAAACCTACACCTACTCCTACTGCACTAATCATGGTCTCACTCTACATGCTAAGAAGTGCTTCTTAGCATAACACTCTTGTTTCTTAAAACAATCTCCATTATTAGAGACTTGGGTAGCCACGCTGACAGTGAGCTCTCTTTTACCACCGTATCTCAATTATTCATAGATTGTTACTAGGCTAACGACCCAGGGAGGCCTTTCTAAACCTAATCAAGTTTTCTCAAAAGAATAATGATGCCCTGTATCCAAACAAGACATCTGAGGCCAGGCTTTTATAAGCTACGTCTGTCCATAAGGGACATGGGTGCCAGGCCCAGTGTAAATTTCCTATTCCCCATCCACTGGTCTAGGTTGCGCTTAAACTGGGTAACAGGCAAACTCAGCTTCACATGGATGGGAAGCCTATTCCATAGGAGGGGCAGACTCTGGGATACATATCTGTCTCTCGTGTATTTCTAGTACTCTTTGACTTATGAATATGGAGAAGATTCTTAAGTGTGGGTTTTGCAGATGTCTTTTAAGCCAGGCATAGATCACCCCTCAGCAATCTATAGAAGACTGAGTAGAGGGAAAGGGCTTTAAGGTACTCTGCATAAGGCAGGTTTGTTAGACTTTGTATTCTTTTTGTAAGGAATCTCTGAGGTTGCTCTAGTTGCTGCACATGCCTGGTCATGCAAACACAAAAGGAAGCACTGTATTCTATGATTGGCCTGATAAGGGCGGAATACAGTGGGATAATGACTTCTATGGACCTGGATATCATGCCCTTACTTATAAGCTGCACAACATAAAGGGAGTTCCTCACCACTGTGGTCATGTGGTGGCTGAAGGAAAGGCTACTGTCTACATGCATACCCAGATCCCTGATTACTAGGTTGACTCTTAGAGGAGTATTATCAACATGGTAATTAGCCGGAATGGTTGACTTTCCAAAAGATACAATTATGCATTTTTTAGCATTGAGTTTAAGACCATGGCTTTGGCACCGTTTGTTAGTTAGAGATAGACCTTGTAAAATGCTAGTGTCTGCATGTAAGTCGACGAAAGCCTCCAGCTTGCAATCAACTGCAAACTTAGCCATAAACCTTTGGCATTTGCTTCCATTTCAGAGAAATTGATGCCAAAATACAATAGGCACAGTACTGAGCCCTTTGGGACTCCCCGAGTGACTGGCCTCATTTATTTTGACCTCCTGGGTCCTATCAGTGAGCCAGCTGTCTAACCAGCGGGTGATGAAGGGTTTTTACCTAAATCAATGAGTTTGTCTATAATGTCTGAGTGGGGTATTGTATCAAAAGCCTTGGCCAGGTCAATGTAAGTTATGTGCACTGTCTTACCTTCATCCAATGCTTTGGTGACCCTCTCAAAAAAGTCCACCCAATTTAATAGGCATGAGCTTCCTTTAATACAGCTGAACTGTGATGTATCCAGTGTTTCAGGCTACATATGTCCTCATTTATGTCCAAGAGGATTCTTTCCATGGCCTTACATATCAGGCTGGTAAGACCTATGGTCCTGTAGTTACCAGAATCAGTGTTTGGCCAAGATTTATTTTTCTTTTGTTGTATAACCAACTGATATTGTGGTTCCACCAGGGTGACTTGTCTTTTGAGTTTGCCTTATTCTTAATACAAGTGGTCACAGCTCACTCTACACAGCTATCAATATGGCTGTACAGAGATTTTGCTGAATATGCCTGGTCAGGTAAACACAAAAGGGAGCATTGTATTCCATGACTGTCCTGATAAGGGCTGAATACAGTGGGATAATGACCTCTATGGACCTAGATGCCATGCCCTTACTTATAAGTTGCACAACATAAAAGGAGTTCCTCACCACTGTGGCCACGTGGTGGTTAAAGGCAAGGCTACTATCTACATGCATACCCAGATTCCTGACTACTGGGTCAACTCTTAGGAGCATATTATCAACACGGTAATTAGCTGGGATGGTTGACTTCACAAAGGACACAATTATGCATTTTTTAGCATTGAGTTTAAGACCAGGGCTTTGGCACCATTTGTTAGTCAGAGACAGAGCTTGAATAATGCTAGTGTCTGCATGTGAGTCGATGAAAGCCTCCAGCTTGCAATCATCTGCAAGCTTAGTCAGCAATAAACCTTTGGCATTTGCTTCCATTTCAGAGAAGTAGATGCCAAAATAAAGTGGGCCCAGTAGTGATCCTGTGGGACTCTGCTAGTTACTGGCCCCTTGGTGGAGTTGGCCTCGCCTGTTTTGACATCCTGAGTCCTATCAGTGAGACAGTTGACCAACCAGCAGATGACAAAGGGTTTTATCTAAATCAGTGAGCTTGTCTATAATGACTGAGTGGGGTATTGTATCAAAAGCCTTGGCCAGGTCAATGTAAATTATGTGCACAGTCTTAACTACATCCAGTGCTTTGCTGGCCCTCTTAAAAAGGTCCACCAGATTTAATAGGCATGACTTTCCTTTAATACAGCTGAACTGTGATGGATCCAGCATTTCAAGTAACCTATGTCCTCATTTATCATGTCCATGATGATTCTTTTCATGACCTTACATATGAGGCTGGTAAGACTTATGGGCCTGAAGTTACCAGGATCAGTGTTTGGCCAAGGTTTTTTTCTTTTGTTGTATAACCAACTGATATTGTGGTTCCACCAGGGTGACTTGTCTTTTGAGTTTGCCTTATTCTTAATACAACTGGGCACAACTCACTCTATACAGCTATCAATATGGCTGTAGAGAGATTTTGTAAAAAATGGAGAGAAAGTCCTTCTGCCTTCCACAGCTTAACTGTTATGGCATCATTTTTAGGTTCAAGGTTGTCCTCATCCACTTCTACTCCTTCATCATCAGACATATTACTAAATAACATTGCTCCCTTTGGAATGTGCTTCTTCATACACTTTGTAGAATTTGAAAGGCCTCACAGATCACTAACTCAAAAATGTGTAGCTTAAGTCACTTAAGCTACACTGAGAGACTAAAATTTCTGCCTCCTGACTCGGTCCTTTACAGGCTCTTGAGACACAATCTTTACCTACACAATACACCTTATTTTGTTATCTTCTTCACCTCATAGATTAAACAGCTCACCTAATGCCCACTCCAAGAATATAAACCGCTGTATGATCAACAGCATATACTTGTAATCTAAGTTTCTTACCTGAAACAGTCCCATCTTTGAAATAGACTCCCTCTGAACATCAGGCAGAGTACCTCCCTGAAAACCTTAAAAACAAACCTCAATGACTGGATGGATAAATAAACCTCAATGACTGGATGGACAACTCTAAATTCATGCCAGACATTGATGTTAATGATTACCTATCCAGAGGGAATTACTGGATCCTTATAACTACAAGGGTAATATGGGTAAACTTCTCTATGCCTCTCCAGCCCTAAGCTTAGTATAAACTTATGAATCTGTCTACATTCTCCATGTAGGCACCCACCTTTTGCTGGATACCGAGTCATCAGTGACTGTTACTGCAATCCTGGTATCATCAGCACACAGACAAATTTTACTTTTCTATTCATAGGTTCATAAATATGTACTAGGCCAATGACCACTAGGACCGTTTTAACCTAGCCATGCATCCCAAATATTTTGTCAGGTTTTGGTACCTTGATAAGTGTAAGCAGGGCTTGGAAGATTAAACATTTACAAGGAGGGGCATGGGAGATGAACCATTTACAGGCTGTGTCC
The DNA here is from genome assembly GCF_019279795.1 of Protopterus annectens. Taxonomy (NCBI): domain Eukaryota; kingdom Metazoa; phylum Chordata; order Ceratodontiformes; family Protopteridae; genus Protopterus; species Protopterus annectens. The sequence goes on from NC_056746.1 coordinate 316,389,043, forward strand.
ATTACAGACAAAGGTGCCAAACCAGGGATGCATTTCCTGTTCCCCGTCCAATTTTTCAAGTTACACTTGAATTAGCTTATGGAGAAACTCTGCTTCACATGGATGGGGAGCCTATTCCAGAGAAGGGGTAGTCTCTGGGATACATACCTGTCTGTCCAGCAGGACCTATTTATATCACAGGTAAGGTTTTGGGTTTAAGTCTTTAGAATGGGCAATTCTGGTGCTGTTTGTTTTACAGCTATGCAGGAGGTCCATCAGGATGGGTTCCAACTATGCCTTGAACGCCATGCATAGATCTTCCCTCAATAGCCTGTAAGAGACAGAATACAGAGATACAGCTTTGAGGCAATCTGCATAGAACATGTTAGTTACACCCTCTATTCATTTAGTGAGGAACCTCTGTGGACATTCCAATTGTTGAATGTGTCCAGTTTGGTCACTACCAAAGGGGACATTGTAAACAATGATAGGTCTGATGAAAGCTTAATATAGTGGAACAATGACCTCCTTGGAGCAAGAGGCCAAACTGTTGTTTGTAAGTTGCATAACATAGAATGACTTCATCACTACTGTAGACATGCGATGGTTAAAGGCTAGTTTACTGTCTGTGTGTGTCCTGAAGTCCCTGACTATTGGGTTGACTCTTAGCTGTGTGCTGCCAGTATGATAGCAGGGGTGGATGACTTCCCAAAGGATATTATTATGCATTTCTTGTATTTAGTTTTAGTCTAAGGCTCTGACACAAGTTATTAGTCTTGGCGAACATTAGTGCTGGGGGGGGGGGGGGGTGTGGGATGTGATTCTATGACTGCTCCTAACTTGCAATCATCTGCAGACTTACTCAGTCAGAGGGTCTTGACATTGGCTTTAACTTCACAGAAGTAAATGCCAAAAAGGAGCAGTCCTAGAACTGATCTCTGTTGGGCTCTGTTTGAGACTGGCCTCTTCATAGAGGTGGACTCCCCAATTATATCTTCCTGGGTCCTGTCTGTGAGCCAGCTGACTATCCACTGGGAGACATAAGAGTTTATACCTAACTTAGCAAACACGAAAAAGACTAGGAATCACAATACAACTAAGCCAAACACTGAGAAACCAGGGCCACGAGCTCTTCAAAATGTGTTTTACTCAAGGATTAAGTGCTTTCATTGGACTGTATCCAATTCTGAGGAAGTCTTTGAATACATTCTGATGAAAGCCCTTAATCCTTGAATAAAACATGTTTTATACCTAACCTCTTTCATTTATCAATAATGTCTGAGTGGGATACTGTGTTAAATGCCTTGATCAGGTCAAGCAAGGCAGTGTGAACTGTTTTGTCCTCGTCCACTGCTTTGGTGACTGTCTCAAAGGCCATCAGGTTGAGTAGACATGACCTGCCATTGATAAAACCAAATTAGGTTGGGTCCAGTGTTTGGAGGTTTCCTATGTCATTATTGATCATTTCCATGATAATTTTTTTCCATGGCTTTGCTTATGAGACTATTGAGACTGATGGGTGTGTTCCAGGGTATGTAGATGGCACACCTTTGTGCAGAGGGATGACTGCTGCTGTTCTTCATTCTTGAAGAACAAAGCCTCTTTGAAGGCTATGATTAAACAGAGATTCCAGAGGACCTGATAGGTCATGTTTCATGCATTTAAAATGCATCCTGGGATACTGTCTGAGCCCATCAATGCGGTGTTCTTGGCCTTAGAGAGACCACTTAGGACTTGTTCCCTAGTGATAGTAGGGGGAGTTGTATTTGATGACATTTCCTGAGGGAGATTGATGGGGAGAAAGTTAAAGCTGAATCTGTCTGCCAGTAGGTTTTCTATATCTTCTCACTCTGTATAAGTAGCACTTTTAACAATGAGCTCTGCACACAATTGTGTATTGCCTTTGAGGATGTGGACATAGCTAAAGAATGCCTTGTAGTTGCCCTTGGCCTGGGAGGTCAAATTTACCTCAAATTAGGATTTGGTATTCATTGTTTGACCTCTTAGTTGTTTGTTTTGTTTGATACAATTGCTTTTATCCTGATAGGTGCTACACCTCCTAATTTTTGCCAGGATTTTCTTCCATCTGTTATACAGACATTTGATGTTGTGATTCCACCAGGATAGCTTGTTTTTTTAGTTAGTTCTGTACTTATTCCTGGTGGGTACAGCTGCCTCTTTGTAGCTATTAACATGGTTGTATGGGGTTTCTGTGAACAGTTCTACATAGGCAGTAGTGTTCACCGTGTGTATGGGGGGGGGGGGCTTGAAATTTTTTCAAGTTATCACTTAATAGTAGGAAATTAGCCTTACATTAGTTCCTGAACATTCCAGGGTTAGCTGAGGTTCTGGGTTTTATTTTTACTTCAAAAGAGACTGTTTTGTGCTTTGATCTCAACAGAGATGACATTACACTGGGGGTGGGTGTGCAGCACTCTCCCATATTAGTGAGGACTAGATCCAGTATGTTTGTGCTCCTGGTTGGCATATTGACAATCTAGTTCAGGGAGTCTGTATTTACAAAATCCAAGAATCTCTGTGCTGGTACATTTGGTGAAAAATATGATCCGTAGTTAATAATAGGGTAATTAAAGTCACCCATGAATATGGTATTGGGTTGGATGGTTAGCATTTCCAGTAAGCTTAAATAAATTTTATAGGTTTCCTAGGTCATAGAGGGGGATCTATAGCTTGCAAGGAAATAATATGGGATTTTCCCTATGGTGATTTAAACATGGAGATCCTCGAGTGCATTGTCCTGTTTGACTAGTCTTATGCCATATTTATTTTTGATGTAAATTCAGACACCTCAACCTTTAGTCCCTGTATGTGTATTAGCCGGTCTAAATGTGAGGAAGAAATTATAGCCTTGCATTGCCGGTATGCTGTCTACAGTTGTAAACTATGTCTAAGCATTCTCTAGGGTGGAGAACTTGTAGGGAATGGAGTTACATATTTACACACCTAGCACTGAGCAGTAACACCTTTAGACTTTCTTGGCTTTGATTTGTTACATTAGAAATACTTTCAGTTTGGCATTGCCTAAAAAAAGTACTATGGACTAAAACAATGTTTTCGCTAATATTCTAAAGCCTAGAAGGAAGAGGTGCAGGCCATCTGAGGCAAATCAGTCTGGTCTGTTGACCTTCTCCTTCTATGCTGACAAATATTACACCCCCTTAGAATGATACCAGAAACAAAGCCAATTATTAAAGTTAGTCATCCTTTGTTTGTACTGCGGCCTCATACTTGGAGAAGGTAAAATGCTGTTCAGTGCTAAGCTCATCCCACCTTAGCACACCAGGACTGCATGGATCAGGCAATCCCAAATAAAACCAAGACTCTTTCCACAAATGGCAAACATCCAGTCTGGTGGACCCCAGCCATTAACAAACTTTACAATAAGAGGAGAAAGCTATTACATGATAGAACAAAATCCATAAAAGGGAAGTCACCCCTGATCATTATTAGTAAAAAAATACGAGCACTCATAAAATCAACTAAGGCCAATTTTGAGAGACAAATTGCCATGGATTCAAAGGACAATCATAAGGCCTTTTTCAGCTATGTTAGGAACCTGGGTGGAAACTCCCAGATATGCTCAGAATTAGTCCAAAATGATACAAAAATCACTGAACCCACAGACATTGCCAACATACTGGCAGACAGGTTCAGTGCAAACTTCACCCCCCTCTCCCCCCCTAAAGGAGAGATAAAGTACAGTTTTGTACCTACCATAAATGTAGATGTTTGAAGATCCACATTGCTGCAGTCCTTACACTTGGGTAGTCCGCTGTCCTCGGTCGGCCCGAATATCAAAGTATAAGGCTGACGTCGGTCAAGGCGCATTTGACTGACATCAGGACGTCAGGGTACAAATGCGCATGACCGACGTCATATCCTCAGTCTTTTCTTGCCCCAGATGTCAGAAGACCCTAAAAATAAAGGTCAAAAACCAAAAGACAGCAAACCAACAACCAACCATCCTAGCACTAAAAATATGTACAATATATACAATAGACAATAAACACCCAATTGACCACCCAACCCACACAACCGCCTCTAACAACAGAGGGGAAGGAGGGAGGGTAAATTGGACTGCAGCAATGTGGATCTTCGAACATCTACATTTATGGTAGGTACAAAACTGTACTATGTTCTTCATCTCACATTGCTGCAGTCCTTACACTTGGGTAGAATCCCAAAGCAGAGGAAAGGGAGGATGGCCAAATTATAAGGAAGCAGGAGCTGCCAAAATGCCCTGCAAAACAGCAGTGGCAAAACCAGCCCTGGATTTAGAGTAAAGTGGTAGGTGATAATGTCTGGAAAAAGTATGCACTGAACTCCAAGTAGCTGCCTCTAAAATATCCTTAGTTGCCACCCCTCTCAAAAAAGCTGTTGAAGTGGCAGTAGCCCTAGTGGAATGAGGCCTAATCCCAGCTGGAACTTCCTTGCCATGATGGGAATAACAGAAAGCAATGCAAAACCCAATCCACTTAGAAATAGTTTGTTTTGACACAGGCTTGCCCTGAGAATTCAAAGCAAAGGAAACAAATAACTGCTGAGACTGCCTGAACCCTTTAGTTCTGTCCAAATAATAACGCAACTGCCTGTGTACATCTAAAGTGTGCAAAATCTTTTCCCCTTTATTTTGGGGATTTGCATAAAAGGTAGGCAAATGAATAGTTTGGTTTAAAGCCACACTAGAAACCACTTTAGGCATAAAGGAAGGATTAGTACGTAAAGATACCCTATCCTTATGGAAAATTAAGAAAGGCTCAACTGCCATAAGGGCCTGCAACTCAGAAACCCTTCTTGCAGAGGTACTAGCCAACAAAAAAGCAGTCTTCCATGATAAAAACTTCAATTCAGCAGTAGCTGCAGGCTCAAAAGGTTGTAGAGTGAGTTTCTCCAACACAAAATTGAGATCCCAAGCAGGAGTAGGAGCTTTTGTGGGGTCTTATATTCTTTGCCCCTCTAAGAAATTGCTTGAACAAAGGATGAGAAAACAATGGTGGGTCACAATCATAGTGAGCTGAAATTGCTGCAGCATGAACCTTAATAGAAGAGAAGGACAAACCTTTGTCCAGTAACTCAGTAAGATATTGAAGAGCCACACTTAAATTAGGCCCAGAAACATCAAAATCCTTTGCTGCACTCCAAAACAAAAATCTCTTCCATTTGTCTGCATACACTTTCCTTGTACTAGGCCTTCTGGCTTCCAAAATAACATTTAAAACTTGTTGTGGAAGTGGAGGCCCACTATGGTTCAAAACAGAATATGCCAGGCTGTTAGGTGCAGAGAGTGAAGCTTGACATTGAGCAAATGACTGTCCTCCTGAGACAACAGGTGTGGAATCGAAGGCAAAGGCCATGGAGGCTTCCGTGCCAGGCTCCTCAGTAATGGGTACCAATGCTGTCGAGGCCAATCTGGAGCTATCAAAATCATCCTTGGCTTGTCTTGTCTGGCCTTTAGTAGTACCTTTGGGAGGAGAGGCAGAGGCGGAAAGGCATACACATGAAGACTGCTCCAATTGAAAGAAAGAGCATCCACTTTCCAAGCTGTGGGATGAAACCTTTTTGTGCAAAACTTTGGCAGCTGGTGGTTTAGTGGGGAAGCGAACAGATCTATGTCTGGAGTTCCCCATGACACTGTCAATTTTCGAAATACATGAGGATCCAATTTCCACTCGTGGGGATCCATAATTTGTCTGCTCAACACATCTGCTAAGGAGTTCTGTGCTCCCGGCAGAAACCTTGCCTGAAGATTTAGCTGTAAACTGAGAGCCGTCTCCCACAAAATCATTGCTTGCCTGCATAGAGGATAAGAATGTGTTCTGCCTTGCTTGTTGATGTACCACATGACAGTTGTGTTGTCTGTTAGAATCAACACCTGCCCTGGAAGAAGTAAATCCTTGAAAGCTATTAATGCAAACTGGACTGCTAACATCTCTTTCAACTTGATATGTAGATGTTGTAGTCTGGCAGGCCACTTGTCTTGTATCCACTTTCCATTCAGATGAGCTCCCCAAGCTTTGTCTGAGGCATCTGTCGTTAGAATTTGACTCGCCTCTGGCCGGGTCACAGAGAGTCCCTTGTTTAGGTGACATTCCTGAGCCCACCACAAAAATTCCTTTTGAATGCAAGGTATTATTTGAATGACAGTGTCCAAATCCTGGCAGTGCTGTGTCCATGCATTTTTGAGATACCATTGTAGCTTCCTCATATGCAGTTTGGCATTGGGAAGCACCAGAATACAAGATGCCATGAACCCTAAGGCTTGAAGGACTGTCCTTGCAGTCAGCCCGGACTGATGAGACAACTGATGAAAGTAAAGGGAAAGATTCTTTTGTTTGTCCGGGGTCAAAAAGGCCATCTGGGATGCTGTATTCAGTCTCACACCCAGAAAGCACATGTCTTGAGAGGGTACTAGACTGGACTTTATTTCGTTCACAGAATACCCCAGGCATCTTAGCACTGCTATCACATAATCCAGATGATGAAGTAGTTCGTCCCTTTCTTGAGCCAGAATCAGGCAATCGTCCAAATAGGGATAAATCTGTATTCCTTTTAACCTGAGGAAAGCTATCACTGGAGCCAGAACCTTCGTAAACACTCTGGGCGCAGTAGATAAGCCAAAGGGCAACGCAGAGAACTGATAATGAGAAGTCCCAGCTCGAAAACGCAGATACTTCCTGCAACTGAGTCTGATAGGAACATGAAGATAAGCCTCCTTGAGATCTAAAGTTACCATCCAATGATCTTTGCCTAGCAGAGGTAAAAGCTGCTGTAACGTCAACATTTTGAACTTGGGAATGTCCAGATAAGTGTTGAGGATAGATAAGTCCAAAATTGGTCTCCACGTGTTCCCTTTCTTTGGTACTAGGAACAGGCGAGAATAAAATCCTAGGCCCACTTCTGGCATAGGGACCGGCTGAATGGCCCCTATTTGGAGTAACAGAGAAATTTGCTTGTGAGCTTCTATTCTTTGTGGAGGAGGAACGTCTGGCATGCCTTTGAAAGGAGGCAAGGTATGGAAATAAAACCTGTAACCGTGGTGTATGATATCCAATACCCATCTGTCTTGGGTAATTAAACTCCAATTTTCTTTGAAAAGTGCCAACCTTCCTCCCAAAGGTGCTGCCAGACGAGAAGGCTCTGGCAGCTGAAAAGGTAGGTCATTGGGTCTGTTTACGAAAGGACTGACCCCTGCCCTCACCTGAAGACTGTGCAGGAGAACTCCCTGTTCTAGGCCTGAAAAAGCCCTGAGCTCTGCCCCTACCACGTCTAGATCTACCCCTAGACTGGGAATCATAAGAAGGATACATCCACCCCTTAGTAGGCCAATTTCTACTAAACTTTGGAGGCTGAACCTGCAAAATCTTTAACAGTCTGCATAGACTTAGCCTTGTCTTCCATTTTCTTTAAGACTGTCTCAACAGGAGAACCAAACAACACATCAGATTGTAAAGGAGCATCTAAAATCCGTGATTTAACCTGGTCAGATAAATTCTGATCCCCCAGCCAGGCGTGCCTGCGAAGAACTGACCCAGTGGCAGCCACCCTAGACGAGGCCTGTACAGCATCAAAACCACATTGCAAAGAATGCTTACCCACCTGTTCAGAAACATGTACTAAATCTTGTAACTCTTTACAATCAATACCTTCCGCCAGAGCATCAAACTTAGACTTCAATTGTGAAAGGAGATAGTTTTGGTATTTTAACATGTGAAACTGGCAATTCAAAGCCCTCATAGCTAGAGTGGAAGAAGTATAAACTTTCTTTCCCCATCTATCCAAAGCCTTGGCCTCTTTGTCTGAAGGAACCGGATTCTTGACAACAGAAGCCTTAACACCTTTAGGCCCCTGACTAACAGTTTCTGGGTCTGCCCTAGGACTCTTAAAAAGATACTTATGAGCTTCAGGCACTCTGTAATATCTATCCGGTTTAACAGGAGCAGGAGGCAAAGAATCAGGATTAAGAGAAGCCTCTGCAAAAACATCTTCCACCACATCTAAAACAGGAGGTATAGCCAAAGGCCTATGCTGGGGTAAAAAAAATTCTCTAAGCCTTTTCCTGGAATCAGAGAAGTCCTGACCTTCCCACTTAAAATGCTCCCTCATAGAATGAAGAGTTTCTGAAAAGAAAAATCCTCAGGAGGAGAAGCAGAAGGAGTAGAATCATCCACATCAGAGTCAGAATAAGGAGAATACTCCTGCAAGTCTTCAGCCGAAGACTCTGAAACATCCGAAGCCTGCTCAAAACTCCCTGGCTCAGGCTCCACCCTAGGTCTCTTATCAGGAGGGGGCAAAGAACCCCTAATCAAAGAAATCAAATCTTCTGCCATTTTAAGCATATGCTTCTTGGGCACAGTTCCAGAAGAACTAGGGGTGACACCAACTGAAGCTGAACCTGGCCTGCCCTGGGAGAAGCCTTGGAAACAGAAGGAGAGGGCCTAGCCACCCTAGGAAGGGAGGGAGTATAGTAACCTGAGAAGCCCCTTCAGCCTGACCTGCCTCCTGAGAGGCCACATCCTGCAATAATAAAGTCTCTCCCTGGGAACCCAAAGAAACCTCCGGTGGAGCCACCGGCTCCACCGATACCTCTAAAGAACCGGCGTCCGGTACAGGCGGTTCTTCTAACCTAGGCTTAACTGCTTTGTCCTTGCCCTTCTTGAAGAAGCGGGCGTCGGAGCATCCGACGGCATTTTATAATTGCACCGCTTCCCAAAGACTAACCTGGCACAATCCAACCTTCTCTTTATAGTGCGTTTATTGAATCTAGCACAAGAGCGACACCCAACAACGTCGTGCTCAGGCCCTAAACAAGGAATACACAAAGTATGATAATCTCTATGCGGTATCTGTTTCCCACAAGAAATGCAATTATTGACTTTTTCTGACATCCGGTAAATCACTGAGGCAAGAAAAAACTAAAATATTCCCCAACGGGGTACTTAGCCAACTTTGAACTCGGTCTGAAACTTCGAAATCGAAAAATCTCAGAATGCCAACCGGCACTTGCAAAGCTGCTTCTGCATCAGACCATGCGGCAAAAAAGACTGAGGATATGACGTCGGTCATGCGCATTTGTACCCTGACGTCCTGATGTCAGTCAAATGCGCCTTGACCGACGTCAGCCTTATACTTTGATATTCGGGCCGACCGAGGACAGCGGACTACCCAAGTGTAAGGACTGCAGCAATGTGAGATGAAGAACATCTATCCCAGCAGAGTGTAGCCTCCCAGACATCTCAAATGCGCAGGTGAAAGCTGCTCTCTCTAAAGCAAAAAACACAGCATCAATGTGACTGGATGGTGTCCCCGGCTGTGTGCTACACGAGCTAAATGAGGAATTAAACCCGCACATAAGGCAGCTGTTTAATCTCAGCCTTACCACAGGATACGTGCCCAAGGAGTGGCGTACGGCAACTGTGGTCCCACTCCACAAAGGCGGTGCCTCTACGGACCCTGGTAATTACCGCCCCATAAGCTTAACAAGTCTAGTCTGCAAAGCTATGGAGAGGATCATAATGGAGCTCATAAACAAAGATATAGGGGACTTGCAGACATTGGACCTGACCCAGTTTGGCTTCGTCAAGGGCAGATCATGCCTTTTGAACTTGGTCGACTTCTTCGAAACAGTCACCAAGGACATTGATGAGGGAAAGGCAGTCCATACAGCCTACCTTGACCTTGCAAAGGCCTTCGACACAATACCCCACTCGGGTATTGTAGAAAAACTTACCAGCTTAAATGTAAGCCCATATGTCACAAGATGGGTTGCAAACTGGCTTAAGAACAGAACCCACAGGGTTAGAGTTGCTGGCGCTATGTCAGACTCCAAGCCGGTCACAAGTGGTGTCCCACAGGGCTCGGTCCTTGGCCCCCTATTGTTCGGCATCTACTTCTCAGAAGTACAGGCCAACATGAGAGGACTTTGGCTGACAAAGTTTGCAGACGACTGCAAACTGGGCGCCATAGTGGAAAGTGCATCGGACACGGATATCCTTCAGAAGGGACTCACAGAAACAGATAGCTGGTGCCAGAGCCATGGCCTGAAGTTAAACGCCAAAAAATGTATAGTCATACCCTTCGGGAAAAACAAGGTAACCCCAAGCTACCATATAGGTGGCAATCCACTAAGCACAGAAGAGGTTATCAGGGACCTGGGGACTCAGGTTGACAGAGGCCTTTCTTTTGACACTCACATTGCTAAAGTGGTTAGAAAGACCTTCTACATTGCCCACCTGATCATGAAGGGATTCACATCCAGATCTAGTGAGGTCATTGTTCCCCTGTACTCTTCACTTATCAGACCAATGATCGAGTACAATGCCCCATTCGGGATGTATCTCACCCGACATCTGCAGCAATTGGAGAGACCCCAAAAGTTCCTCACCAAAAGGATAAAGGGACTCCAAAATCTGTCATATGCTGCCAGATTGAAGAAACTCCAGCTCTATTCAGTTGCATACCGTCTGCTCAGAGGTGACATGTGCCTGACATACAAGGCCATGTCCAACCCGGAATTAATGGACATGCTCCACCTCAAAAAATCCAAATCCACCAAAACCACTAGAGCAAGCGACTTAAACCTTAGCACGGATATAAATAAGACGTGCTGGAGGGATAGATTTATCACTCAGAGACTCCCTATGCTGTGGAATAAAATCCCGATCCATGTGAGGCAGAGCACCTCGCTGGCTCTGTTCAAGAGAAATCTTGACCTGTGGATGGGAGATTGTAGGTTTATCCCGGGAATCATCTCTGTGTCACTGCTGGACAGAGGCACAACAAACTAATGGGCACAGTATTTTTTCATATAAGGGGTGGCGTAAGCCACAAAAATTTGGGCTAGGCTTATAAATGCCTTAGGTCAGATAGCCTAGTATAAACCTAAGAACCTATGAACATATTCTGAGAGCTCCATGATGTCTCTCTTCAATATAGTCTAGGGAGTTACATCTCAGGTCATTTACACCCACACAGACTATGACTGAGTCATACTGGTACTTGTGGTACAATGACCTGAGAGTGTGCATAACGTGGCAGATCCTGGCCCCTGATAAGCAACTGACTGTGACTTTTTTCTTACTCAGCCTGGTGAGAGTGACATTATGGTGTCTAACAAACGAGTCTCCAATGACCAGAATGTTGGATTGCGTGGTGGCTTGTCTTATGGGCTTAGAAGTATAGGCTCCATGAGATGTGTCTGTATGTTTTGATGTGGGTGTTGTTTTGAAAGAGTGCATTTACAGCTACTGAGGGCATTTGTAATATGTACTTCATCTAGGAGGTCTTTGGAGTTTAGGAAGATTACATTTAAATGCCTTAGCATAAGTGGATCTCTGTGTGCGCTTAGTACTGTCTATGATGGATTTAGCATGTGTACAACTGACAACCTAATTGGCATTAGGAGTTCTTTTATGGGAAAACTTTGCCTCCAGTGACATTGTGTAAATATGTCTCTCACATACCTTATCAGTTTGCTTGAGAATTAACTGGCTAACAGTAAACATGCTGAGACCTTAACCTGCTCCTGATGTCATGAGCACCATCATCACCATGAGTTTTCCTTCAGCCTGCTTCAACATCTGTGTGCTGACACACACACACACACACACACACACACACACACACACACACCATTGTCACCACCTTGGGAAGGCTAGGCTTACATCTCTGGTTCTGGCAAGTTTCAGTGCTGTACAATGGTAGTGATTAGCCAAACAAAATACTCTCTCTCTCTCCCTCCCTCAGGATGTGAAAGCAGGTGTGGCATGCTTATGCCTATCCTCTCTCACCTGGCTGTTCTGGTTCCAGAGCCACTATTCATTCTTGGGTCATAGTCGAGTTTTAGCTCTCTGTGCCACAGACAGGCACCCTTACAATAGTGTTCAGCCCTTGAATTCTACATACATGTGTCTGGTTTCTCCCATTATCTTCTTAATCTAGAGAAATGGAGAAGATTATTTTCTCCAGAATTTGATCCTCCTCTGTCACAGTTCTGGCTGCAGCCACAACTAGAGGGGCTTGCTTCTGCAGTTCTTCAGTATCCTAGATCTCACAATCTCTTTTCATTCAACAGTACCAGATGTGTCAAATTTTTTCTCATGTTCAATGGGCTCCGACATCTCGGTCACCACCGTGTGGAATTCTGTCTATATAATGTTCCTTCTTCTGTGCTCTATCTCTAGCCTATAAAGTTGGTAGGCTACAGTCTCTGTTATAAAAGCATTTGTATCTCTTCTCTGTCAGTACTTTTCTTTTACTTTGCATTAATTTATCAGTAATATAGCTAAAGTATGCAATCTACTTTTTGGCTTTCTGCCCATTAACAGCTAAGCATGCGCCCTTATAAAAAATAATGGCAAATAAACAGCAAGTTCAGTGTGAGCTCACAATAATTACTGAATTTTTTCTCAAAATGTTGCTACTTTATCTTTTAATTCTTGAAGAAAAGACTTCTTTCTCAGTACCATTGATGCCTGTACAAATCTGGAGCATTTGCATGCCACTGCCCATTGTGCAGTTTAGTAGTGCTCTGTATAGACAAAGACATTAAGAAACCAAATTTCCCTATAAGACCACCTCTGGAACTGTACAAGTAGCATGGTGAGTATAGAGCAATTCTTTGTGCATTGTGGAGAATAAAGCAGCTAGTTTCCGCATTGAGGAGCACTGCCCCCTGAACTTAGCATTATAATGAAATAACTCAGAGTTAAAAAGACAAAAAAAGGTTTAATAGAAACTGATAACATTGTGCCTCATTCCCACATTACAGTTTAGTAGCCCTAAACTTTAAAACAGGCAAAATTGATAGGTGATCATTTAAACCAGGATGTATTGAAGCATTTCATTTAAATTACCAAAATAACTTTCTGCTTTCAACTCTGGTTTCCCATGGACACCCCCGTTCATTAAAAGGAACAACTTCCAAAATGCCAAACAAGAATTTGTTGAAGCCAGAACATGAAAGGGAATGTTAAAACACTGAATTATTAAAGTTATGTTTAGATATATCACGACAGTGTTCGTAAATCCTTTTATGGAACTGTTGTTCAGCCTTGCCAATATAAAATCATGGAAAGTTGGAGCATAGTGCGATGTAAATTACACCTTTAGTTTGGCAGTTACCATCTGACAAAAAAAAGAGTTGACTGGCAAAAGTTATCTAAAGTCACTTCTTTTTGCTGTAATACATAGGGGCATTGCCCACAAGCCCCACATTTACATGTGCCTCTGTGTAATTTGTTAGAGGAGGCTTGTATGTTCTCATACCATCCTTTGAAATTTTCCCAGCCTTGAGTACAATGGTGGGTGTTGCCCCAAAGGTCTCAGAAATCTTGTTGTCCACTTTAAGAGTATTCCAATTCCTGTGGATAATATCTTTAATGTTTTTGAATTCGTAATTTTAAGTGACCACCAGAGAATTGGAATAACTGGTGAAATCTGTCTGTATGTCCTGTGTGGAGAGACTGTGAATAGTGGGAGAGTAATCCAATCCTAAAAGTGGCAGAAATGTGTTACCTCGGTCCCTAGACAATCGCTGTCAAATGGGGTCAAGGAAATTAAAGGGATAGTCCCTTTCCAAAAACATGTAAAAGATGTAGTCACATTCATTTGGAAAGATATCATAAGTAGAACTCATTCTTGCCACCCTAATTGGCTCTTAAATATGTTCCTTTTGCATGATAGGGGGTGGCAACTACTGAAATGTAAGTAAGTGTTAGAAAGGTAGGTTTCCTGAAAATAGATGACTGGAAACAATTGCGTAACTTGTCCGTCCAGATTTGAACATCTAAATAGTTAACCCTCATCCTTTCTGTGTGAGCAGGTGAACCTAAGAAAGGAAGTAGTGGTGTTCAAAAATGTGACTAAATCCTTCATACTGACAGTTCCAAAAGATAAAAATATCATCCAAATATCGTCCAAATATCGTAAGAACAGGTGCTAGGAATCTGAATAAGAAGAATTAAAAATGTAAGCTTTCTCTCACCAATATATGACCAAATTGGCATATATGGGGGCGCAAGCCACACCCAATGTCACTCCCCGCACTTGATAATACTCTCTGTCAAAGAAAATCTAATTGTTGAATAAAATTAATTCCATGAGGGAGACAATGAAATTAAAGAGAGCACTGTCAAAAATCAATGAATTCTAAAATGGCTGAGTGGAAAAATTCCAAACCAACAGGATGTGGTTTACTAGTAAACAGGCCTACCGCACCCACTGTCAAAAAACTACATGTTTCACTATACAAATGCTGTTTAACTTTGGACAGGAAATCCTACAAGTTTTTAAGTATGTGAGTGCGTTTTAGGGCACGGTCAAAGTAGGCTGCCAGTGATAAGTTCTGGAACCATGGTCAACTACAATCAGCCTATAAGGAGGGTTGCTAATATCTTCATGAACTACTTGGATGCCAGAAATGAGTGTCTATATTACCTGATCGAACGTTTAGGTTAGCGAATACCTAAACGTCGAACTGGTAATATCAAAAAATTAAAACAGCGAACGGTCGATTTAACGTAGGGAATGAATTCCCTCGACTGGAAAAAAAACAAACACATTTTAAACCAATATAAAGTGGGGAGCTTCACCCCCCCTACCCCCAACTAAATATACCAATTCAGAGATTGCTCTACAGTGGGGAAAGGGGCAAAATCCACATAATGGCCAAAGGAATTTTTTCCCCGAGTTAAATCGGCCATTCGCGTTTTTTTGCTTTCACTATTACCAGATTGACGTTTAGGTACTCGCTAACCTAAATGTTCAATCAGGTAATAGGAACCCCAAAAATGGCTGGTATCAAAGGTTTAGAAATTTATAAAAAATTGTATAAAGGTCAGCAGTTATAACATCTTACATCAATGAATCTTCTAAAAATAATTCATTTTTCTTGTATACAATATTGATTTCATTGATGGAAACCGGATGATAGTTGTTAAAGTCCTACAACATACTGGACATCTGGCAAATGTAATCAGTTTTATCTACCAACACAATACCCCCCACCACCACCTTTATCAGGAACCATCGCTCTCAAGTTGGGTCCTTTTAAATTAAGCAGCATGTCCCTTTCTTCTTTGATCAAATTAAAATGCTGTTGTGGTTGAGAACTACATAGGGCTTAAAAATCTTTCTGACATCCTTTCTCAAAAATAGATAAAGTAGGATTCAGGGGAGGATTAAAAGTATGCCTTTTCTTAACAGGATGGACAATTAATTTCTCACTGTCCCTAGGGTTGTTAAAAATAAGTTGGAAATTCAATTTCCTTGTTAAAAGTTTCAGTTCAACCATTAAGGCCGAAATGTCTGGTTCATACCTCTGAACTGTCCAGATTTTTGCAGAATGTCCAGATTTATGACCCATATTTTTGACCTGTGCCTCATAAAATTTGTGGTTTTCTGGCAAATCACTGAGGATTGAAATAACTAAATAATGCCGTACATTTGATTTTCAGGCTTCATTTCCATCAGAAAATGCATGCTAAGAAAAATGTTGTTATTCTAGCAATTTTCTAAGTCTATAAGAGCAATATTTAAAATCTGTCCCTATTCTTGGAACTTTGTCCTTCCATTATTTTAGGCTTTGTCCAGCTTTCTTATACAAAGAGGTTGAGAGGTATGGTCTGGTTTAATGTGGGAGACAAATTTGCAACCTTTACTAAATAGTAAAAGGTATGTCTTGTTGTTAGACATGCTGGTATAATTAAAAATGTTAAAATCATTGTAAGAAAGCATAATGCCATTGTAAAAAGAATCTATTTGGGGCTCAGAAAAATACGTATGATTCTGTTCAAGCAAAACTAGCGGCCCATTTTCTGTGCCTTCCCCCTCGCTTTCCCTCTGCTCCGAGTTCTCAGGCCCAGGAAAATAATGGTTTGAGTGTTGAAAAAAAGTGTTATTATAGTCAACCCTACCCTGATTCTGTACCCTTTCAGATCTCCATAGTAAGGAGGGGGTGTCATGGTGCTTGAGGGTAGTGGAGTTATAAAAATGTTGTCTTGAGGGCCTGCCAGGTGGGAAGTAGCTTCATGATACAAGCTGCCCTGTGCACTGTCCCACCTAGTATGTATGTTAAAATTAATATTAGTGTCCATTTTAAATTGGTGTTTAGGTAAAGGGTATGCAGTGTTATGAGTATATTCATTAAAATCCATGACAATTGTTTTCTGTTTCCAGGTAATGTTGATTTCAACCTGTTCATCCACTTTTAAAAATATATTCTCATAATTAATTTTATTGTACTAAAATAATAAATCATTAATAATATGTCCATTCAATGTAGATATCTCTTCTAAAGGTTTGTACGGTATAGAAGAGTTAACATTTATAATAAAATTAATTATATCACAACCATGGCAGTCAAGCATACACACTAAATCTGGATGTTCTTTTCTCCCTGGGACTAAACCATTAGGAAACTTAGTCCTTCTGGAATTCTATAAACTTTAAGGCATTCAGTTAGGTATGTGTTTTCAACCTGAAGGTTATGCACTTTAAGAATTTTTTTTTTCAAGAAGATTAAGTTTAATCATCATGTCAGTGTTATCCACAAGACATTCAGTAAAATTGAAAGAAAAAGTGCAAAAGTCCCAGTGGAGCCAGTCTTTAAATTTTTTTTGTGAATAGGGTTGCTCAAGTTGTACATTAGAACCACCCAAAGGAAGAGAAACACTTATTCCATGTGTAGTGTTTGAATCACTACAGACACCATGAAAACTGCATGCACCCTGCTGTGGTAAGCCGGAAGTGGGTGCCACCACTACATCACTCTGTGAAGCAGAATAAGAATGAGAAGAAAACTTTTCTAAATCAGTTGACAAAGAAGAATATTGCTGAGTTAAAAGGGAGATTAATTGTGTTAAATCTCCCAGTGTTGAAGCATAAGTGCATTTCGGAGAATCATCAAATGAAACAGTGTGCAATGTAGATGACGCTGAAGCATGGGGGCCAGCAGACCCTTCCATGCAGTGAAATTGGTATCGCCAAAAAAAAAAATACTGCCATGCCGTGGAAAACAAAACTGTAACCAACTATAAATGGAGTGGGATAGTGCAGCTCCGGAACTAATAACCAACACAAGAAGCTCACAAAGTATAATGAAGCAATTCCAACAAATGAGTAACAAATCCAATTAACACAACAGGTACAAAGATAAGCACTGGTGATACACAGTCTAAGGACTGAATAACAATAGATTTAAACTTCTAGGTAAAGCTCCAATATTTCTGCAGTAGTAAAACAAGAATATGAAGCACCAGTGTAATAAGTAAAACAAACTTTATTCCAGGTACAAACAACTGGTTAAGCACTTTTGACCACACAGGATTTCATAGGAACCAGTAAATGCTGAAAAACATGAAGTTTAAATGCATGCAGTTGATTGGACAAACAGCACTATTGGTTGTCAGTGAATAAGTTAATGAGACAACTGGCAACAAATCCAAAACTACTTTGGATAAGTCCAGTGCCTAAAACAAAACAAGTAGGAGCTTAAAAAGCTAAGAATAAATATCTAGTTGGTATGGAATAAACAACAAATGGAAAACACCCTTTACAATATATATAAACTGTTTAAATAAAAATACATAAACCGTTTGAAGATACAAAGCATTATGCTTAAACTAATCCAAGTGAAATAACTCAAGAGTTACAAAGGGAAAAAGAGCAAAGTCTCCGAAAAAACACAGAATTTCACCCCCCACTATATATACCAACTCAGAGACTGCAGTACAGTGGGGAAAGGGTAGAAGTGTTGGCCAACTAGTTACTTTCCTGTTAGCTGAATGAATGCTCGATGGTTTGGGTTTGATGTTTAGCCATTCGATGGAAATGTTATTTGATGATTAAACATAGACCCTTGTTCAATAGTATTTTAAGAGTAGAATAAGTACCAACATCCTGGAAGAAAGCAGTGGTAGCTGTAATACCTAAAGAGGGTAAAGATCCGGACCCAGCTTCATACAGGCCCATTTCAATATTAAACCATAATTATAAAGTGTTTATGTCTATAATGGCTACAGAATGTCAAAAGTGATGCCAAAATTGACAGATATGGATCAATATGGTTTTGTGGAGGGGAAGCAAACATTTGACAACATTAACAGAGCACTGATGATCCACAAAAAAGCAGAATGTAAGAAAATACCACTGCTGTTGGTGGGTCTTGATGCAGAGAAGGCATTTGACAGAGTACGCTAGGACTTTATGAGAAAGGCAATGGAAGTATTTGTATTCCCTGATACAATTACAAGGTTGATTAGGAGGATATATAAGGGATCAGAGGTGAAAATTAAGGTGGGTGGGCTCCTCTGTAATAATTTCTGCTTGAGCAGAGGAACCAGGCAGGGTTGTCCTCTTTCCCCCTTGTTATTTGCATGATATTTAGAACCACAGATAAAGAAAATAAGGGACTCAGAAGTTTAAGGATATATTCAGTATGGTAGTCAAGAAAAGCTGGCTCTATTTTCAGATAATATTATTTTATACCTGACAAAACCAGAAAGGGATATTACAGTGTTGTGGAACATTTTAAGGCAGTTTCAAATCTTTTCAGGATAAAAGATTAAACAAAATTAATGAAGCTAAAACAAAATCAATAGTGGTAAAGTATGTACCCACACACAAATTGGTTCAGCAATATTCATATTTATGGGATACGATAAAATGAATTACTTATGAGTATGGATTAAAAATGATTCCTGTGTGGCAGCTAAATATATGTGGGAAGAGACTAAACAAAACATAATACAAAAACTGATAAACTGAAAGCTCTGTTATATGGGTAAGGATAGTTAGATAAGAGCAGTTAAAATGTTTTTAGTTCCTTTAGTCTTATACACAGGTCAGGCATATTTTTATCAACCAGAGAAGTTGTGGATAGCAATTAATAAAGAGCTGACAGATTTTATCTGAGAGTGGAAGATGGCAAGAGTCAAGTGGGATAAGATGATTCTTCCAATAGAATAAAGTGGATTGGGATTACCCAATTTGAATGGGTATTTCAGAGCTACACAGTTAAGGCTCTTACAAGCAGAAGCATATAATTCAAAGTGGAAAAAGATAATGTTGAAATGGGGAAGCTCAAGAAACAAGGAGAGACTGGGATTTTGGATGCAGATCTTTAAGGAGAATGACAAAAATCATACAAAATGTTATATCCAGAAAGTATCCTAAGAACTAAGCCAACATGGGAATGGAGATTCTGCTGATAGGGATGACTGCAATTAGGGATACAGATAACAGGAAAGAAAGGGCTGGAATTTATTGCAGAAAACTTGCAAAGGAACCAAGGTACTGTGTGCAAATAACTAAACAGGGAAAGGTAACAGAATGGGAGGATGCCAAGAATTTATTTTGACTGCGGGGTAGAAATTGCCTTCCTTATCAAGGATTAATATCAGAATATAGGCAAATAGAAAAAAATAGGGGGGGGTCCTAAGGGAAAGACCATCACCGGTAGAGTTTATAGTAGAATCTAAAACAAAAGCTGCTGTTAAAAAGGAATAAGTAGTACAGCATATAAAATATTGCATGATAACTATAAGACTCAATCAAAAAGGTTAGAAAGGATTGGGAAGAAACTGGATAAGCAATTCACAAAGAAACAATGGTGGATATATGTATGTCTCCCAAATATACAACATCTAAAAAAATAGGATTTTTTTCCTTGGAAATGTTAACATAGGTATTTTTATACCCTAAGTAAACTCCAGAAAACTTATCCTCGGGTAGACAGCAAATGTTGGAAATATGATGGGGAAGACAGAGGTAATTGGGAACATATTTTCTGGGAGTGTAATAAGTTGTGAGACTTTAAAGATTCTCTGCTGACTACTCCATCAGAGATACTGGGTGAGCAAATTGGTGTATCTAGGGAAATTATTTTTCTGATCTGATACAGAATTGGAATTGCCTAGACATAGTAATACCTTGCTGAGTCTAATTATGGTGGCTGTCAAAAAATTACTAGAAAATGGAAATCAGAGTATAAACCAACAGTACTAGAAGTTGTGACTATAGTAACAGAGATAAAACAATTAGAATTGGGATCTTTAGAAAAGAGTAGGAGCAAATTATATAGGGAAAATGTGAATTGTGGGAACAATACATACAGGGGAGGAATGAGGTTTAAAAGAAGGCAGGATTTGAATGAGTTATGTCATGTTTCACTGACAATGATTGGGTCAGTTATAAGTGATGTATAATGTCTGCAACTAAAATTATGTCATTGTGGTTTGTGATGTATAATGCTTACGACTAAGATTATGTCAATGTAGTTTGTTTTCATTTATATAAATGTATGATTGCCTATGTCATAAGTGATAATTTAATAAAAATGTTTCTTGTTTAAAAAAACACAGATGCTTAGTTATGGTGAGTACATAATTTTTAAATCGGATGTACTTTTCATTCTTCATCAGTGAATGAGTCCCCAGCTACATTAATCCTGGGTGGCCCTCATGGAAGGATATCTCAGAGAACCAATAAGCCAAAGGCAGCTCTGCTTCTGGATATATGAGTAATGAAGGTATGAGCATTGGACCAACTGGCTGCTGCACAAAATATTATCAATAGAAGTTCTTGACCACAAGGCAGATGAAGTGGCCATGGATCTAGTTGAGTGTGCTTTAGGCTGTCTTGGTAAAGAAATACTTTATTTTATTTATTTATTTATTTTACATTTGTTTACCGGGAAAGTCAGACTGGAACTAGGTCCATTTACAGCAGAGGCCTGGGGAGAAATGCTCCACAACAACAATTTTATACAGTGTTATATATACAATCAAAAAATATTTCATACAATAGATCTTTCCAGGCAGGTTTACATTTCACAAAGAGGACTCTGGATGTTGGTTATTTGGGAAGGAAAAGAAAAATAATTTCATACAGTGTTATATATACAATCAAGAAATATTTCATACAATAGATCTTTCCAGGCAGGTTTACATTTCACAAAGAGGACCTTGGATGTTGGTTATTTGAGAAGGAAAAGAAAACAAGAGATATACTCATTGTCTGATGCAATCAAAGTGACATCACAGAAGGCAATATAGTAGCAAAAATTAGCTGAAAGTAGTCCTGTTCTAGGAGTTTTTGAAGTACTGAGTATTAGGCATAGTGAGCAGTGATAGAAAGGAGAACAGAAGAAATGGAGGAGATTGGGAAAGCATTTATGTAATGCAAGGACAGAGCCATGACTGCAAGAGGTGTGGCTTGAGTGATTTTTTGAACAGTTAGATAGATGTTGCTGAGGATATATTTTGGGGGAGCTTATTCCATTCCTTAGCGATGGTATGAGAGAAGAAGGCTTTCCCTGCAGTGTTGCTGGCTTTGGATATACAGAGCAGGGAATTGTTTGATGAGCGTTAAGGACGGTTTGCTGAGTGTTGGTTTAGTACTGGCGTTTTGTGGGGATTCTTTAGTATGTTGAAGGTGAGCACTAGTTGGTGATACCTAATTAGCTGAGGGAGTTCTAACTATTGTAGGTGTTTTAAGGCAAGACAGTGATGACTTCTAAAAGTGGAGTTATTGGCAAATTTTGCAATCTTATTGTAACATGATTCTAGTTTGTCTAGGTCTGTTTTCCTGATGTGAATTAGGATTGGTGATGCATACAGTAGGGTAGACAAGAGGTGGGTTTGGGCTAGGGTGATTCATGCTTGGTCTGATAGGAACTGTTTGTGTTTGTATAAAGTTCCTAATTTTTTATGAACCTTTTTAATGGTTTGAGAGATGTGGACATTGAAGTTAAGATCCTGATCTATTTCAACACAGAGTAGCTTAGTATGGGGGAGGGAGAGATTAATATGCCGTTGTTGGAGGTGATGGTAAAAGAAAGAGGTGTGGTTTTGTATTTGTTGGGGGTGAATAGAAGTAATTTGGTCTTCTTGGGGTTTAGAATAAGGTGGATATCAGTAAGCCATTTTTCTACAGAGTAGAAGGATTCTTGGGTAAGTTTCTGAAGAGTGGTTATGGTTGGGGTTGAGCAGATTAGGGTTGAGTCATCTGCATACTGTATAAGTGATGCATGCAGGGTGGAGGTATGTAGTTTGTTGGTGAAAATGGTAAATAGTAAAGGACCTAGTATTGATCCTTGTGGAATGCCTACAGTAGTTGGTAGTAGTGGTGATAGAAAACAGTCAGTTAAATGGCAAGGCATACTATCAGCGAGATAGTTTTTGAACCAGAAGTAGCAGAGGGGGCAAAGGAGATGGTGGTTAGAGTGTCTATGGTTGTGTGAGACCATGTCAAATGCCTTAGATAGATCTAAGAAAATGGCTGATACAAAGTTGTTGTTGTTTCTAAGTTGATTAATCTGGTTGGTAAAGGAGAGAAGAGCAGTAGTTGTGCTATGGTTTGGGCGGAATCCATGCTGTGTGAGGGAGAGGAGATTATGTGAGGTTAAGAAGTGCATCACCTGGGTGTGAATGCATCTCTCCAGGAGTTTAGAAAGAAGGGATAGGATAGCAATGGGGCGGGAGTTTGATAGTTCATAGGAGTTACCTCCTTTGTGTAGAGGTATTATGACACTTTCCATAGTTAGGGGATGTAGGCTTCCTGCATGGAGCGGTTTATAAGAAGTGAGGTGGGGTAGGCTAGGCATTTTGCGGCTAATTTTAGGAAAGTAGTGGGTAGGCCATCTGCTGTGAGAGTGGTGGGTTTAAGTTTTGAGAGTAATTTTTTTACTGTGGAGGTTGGTATGGGTGAGAGGGTAAAGGGGGGTATATTACTGTGATCTATAGTTGTGGTGAGTATGGGGTTATTGTTGGATAGCTGGGTAGATAATGATAGAATAGAGTCTGTGAAGTGATGGTTAAACTGGGAAGCTATGCTGTCGTTATCATTGTTGGTGTTAGGAGCTGGGGTTGTAGTTTGGCCAGGTTTTAGAAGGGAATTTAAAGCCTGTCAGAACTTTTTGGGGTTTTTGGAATGTTTGTTTTGGATCCCTAGGAAGTAGTTTTGTTTGTCCATTTTTATTTGTTTTTTGGCCTTATTCCGAAGTTGTTGATATATTTGTTTATCTTGGTTGGTGTTATTCTTTTTCCACTTCTTCCAGGCATTATCTCTGGCTTTTAGTTGTACTTGTGTTGTCCTATTTAGCCAAGGGGCATAGTTAACCTTAGTTCTATGTTTCCTGATGGGAGGTACTATGTTTAGCACTTTCATAAAAGTATTATTGAAATATTCAACTGCCTGGTCTACTGGTAGGGTTTGTAGTGGGTGCCAGTTACGTTGTTGTAGCATACTATTAAGGATTTGTGGATTTACCTTGTGCTCATTTCTGGTCTCCTTATATAGTATAGGTTTGGGTATGTTTACTTGTCTACAAAGGAGGAAAGTGGGGCAGTGGTCACTCAGTATATTAGGTAGGCAGCCCACATGATAATTTTCTTTGGGGAGGTTAACTAAAGTCCAATCGAAAATAGAGAGTTTATTGGATTTTTGTCAACTCTGGTGGGTTCTTGGATTAATTGTGAGAATCCAAAAAAGTTTATATGGTTTGCAGGATTGTTGGCATTGCAGGCTAGCCAGTCTAGGTTTAGGTCTCCTAGCAGGATGGTTTCTTCGGGCAGATTGATTGTAGCCCATTGCAACATATCCTTTATTATAGGTGAGTTATTTCCTGGAGGAACATAACTGCAGAGGATGTTGATTCTCTTTTTGTTTTTTTAGGGAGATAATGGAGCCTAATGTTTTGGAGTTGCCAAAAATGGGAAGTGGGGTTTTAAGGGGTTGGAGGTTAAGTGTGTTTTAAATAAGATTGGAACTCTGCCACCCTTTTTGGTATTTCTGTCTTGCCTTAGAATGTTATAACCGGGGGGAGAATTTCTTCATTTTGGGTGGTGGGTTTTAGCCAGGTTTCAGTTATGGTTAGTATATCTGGTGAGTAGTGGGCTATGAATGCATGTTAGTCCTGTAGTTTGTTGGATATACTTCTTGACTTTAGGTTAATGAGTAGGTCTGTTTCCTGTTTGTGGAAGAGAATTTCATAGCTTGGACCTGGGTTTGGGTGTATGTCTTCTGAGATTAGTAGCCATCTTTTGAGGAATAACTTGAGTTTGACGGCGTGAGCTAGGTCTGTATGATGTCTAGCTGCTGTTATTCTATGGGGAGATAATGTGGTGTGTGGTTTGTGTATATAATATAATGAGCTACTATTAAATAGTGTGGGGAAGATTATAATGTTGTATGTGTGTGTAGGTATGTGTTATGTGGAAGGTAGTATTTAATGGTATGACAGCATGTATGGCTGTGGTGTAGGCTAGAGTAGTGAGAGTTAGTAGTAGTAGTGGTAGTATGCCTTGCATGATATGTCAGGGATTAGTAGAGGAGATGGATGTATGGAGGATGGTGTGGTAAGAGAGAAAGAGTGGATATGGCTATTGAGGGAAGGTGATAGGTTGTAGAAGTAGGGGTGTGACTATTAGCAGTATAAAGGTATGACCACTGGGGGCGGGTGGAAATTGGGGGCAGGGTAGGGGAGCAGAGTGAGCCCAATGGGCGAACGGAGTGGGAAGAGCTGAGCGGAGTGAGAGTCCCACGAGAAACTATCAGTGAGTTGACCCTTTGGAAATGGAAAGTTCAACAGCTATATGCTAGGTAAGTGAGATTCTCTGGATGGGGTAATACACAGCAGTCTAGGGAGGGGAGATAGGTAAAAGCCAAATATGCAATATATAGTACTACAAGGGCTAGGGGTACAACTAAATAGGCTGGTATATGGGGTACTGTTATCTATAAGAGGGTAATTGCTGCCACCTAGTGGTGAAAATCATACAGTGATACACTATTTTTTAAACTGCAGGCAGCTAGAAATTGTTAAATCAGGGAGGGAGTAAAGGGAGTCTATGGACGGCAGTAGGCTGCTATTGTGTTACGCCGTGGGTACTTTAGGCATTAAAATACAACAAACTAGGTTGAAGCAAGTAGAAAGTTCTTACTTAATCACAAAATAACAATAGGTGGAGACCCGTAGATGGTTCTACATACACACTGACTGCTGTTTGAGGCTACAAACAGCGCTGTGGTTGTTTTTGGTCCAGGCAGTCCAGGGATGATCTCCTTAGGAGGTTATAAATCTTTGGAGGTTAACTATACACTGAGGAGCACCCGAAGTTGGAGGGTGAGGATAACAGTGAGCTGTAGAGAGAGAAAAAGAGGCTGTTTAGCAGTCTGGTAACATAAGGAGGGAAGAAGAGTGAGTAAAAAAAGGAGGTTCTAGGAGGAGGATAGAGTAGATATGTTAGGAGAGTTTAGAAAGGTACTGACATACTGCGATGGTGGTGCTGCGGTAGCGTTGTTGCCTCACAGTTAGACGTTGCCCATTCGATTCTCAGTTACAGCGTCTTCTGTGTGGTGACATCCGTGAATGGGTGTTCCTTCATTGAAGGTTGTGCGTTAGGCTCAGCAAGCCAGTACGTAAAAATCTACTGCCAATCATTAGCGGCTGTGGCGACCCCTAACTGGGAAAAGCCGAAAGAAGACACACACACACTGATGTATTAGATAGTGCTATATAGAGAGGAGTGGGTGGGCACAGTAACAGAGTGAGAGAAAGGATACAAAAATGGTACTATGCTGTACCTAGTAGACCATACATCAAGAGTGCAGGAGGAATTACAAAAAACAGTGCATTAACATTTCAGGTAAAACAGTAACTAAGCAGCTAAATAAAGCAGAACACAGTGTTAAACAAATGCATGCTGTAAATTAGCAGTATGCATTAATGTACGTTTCAAAAATGCAGGCTAAAACAGTCTTGCCAGAATTCTGAAAACAGTAAAAAACAAATGCGAAGCTGGTATTAATAGCAGTATGTATTTACATGCGTTTCCCTATTAGGCTAAAAGCTGTCTTGCCAAAAAGTAATGTTGGTATACTAACACTAGTCACAGTACCGCTTTATACAACAAGTAGTAGCTGTTTAGGCTGTTTTAACTAATAATTAACAAGTATTGGTCCGAAGCTAACATGAACAGCAGCCGTTTAGGCAGAGTTGCGTCTATCTAAGCACATATGTATCACAGTTCTTATGTGGCGTATTCCTGTATGTGCTGGTACATGTAGAGGTAGATATAACATAAAAACAATTTTAACAAGTATTGGTCCAATGCTAACATGAACAGCAGCTGTTTTAGGCAGAGTTTCGTCTATCTAAGCACATGTGTACCACAGTTCTTGTATGGCATATTCCTGTATGTGCCAGTACATGTAGAGGTAGATATAACATAAATACACAATGCCAGATATTCCAGTATCAACTACAGTAGCATATAGCAATTAAGCAGTACATTGAGCCATTAGTTTATGTGCAAAAAAATAATAAACAAGACCTACCAACTAGCGTTCATGAGCAGCCTTACCACAGGACAGTAGAGCGGGTTTGGGGCAGAATTTGAAAAATGGCACCACATGTAGCAACACCGTGTTATAACCTTGTGGGCAGAAGTTACCCCAAGGGGAGGGGACAGGGAGGAGAACTGGGGGGGTTAGGTGGAAAGGTGCAGGGATGTAAAGCTGAGGAGTGAGAGTCCCATGAGAAACTATCAGTGAGTTGACCCTTTGGAAATGGAAAGTTCAACAGCTATATGCTAGGTAAGTGAGATTCTCTGGGTGGGGTAATACACAACAGTCTAGGGAGGGGAGATAGGTAAAAACCAAATATGCAATATATAGTACTACAAGGGCTAGGGGTACAACTAAATAGGCTGGTATATGGGGTACTGTTATCTTCTTCTTTCGGCTTTTCCCGGTTAGGGGTCGCCACAGCGGACCACCTGTCCGCTCATGATTGGCAGTGGAGTTTTACAGTGTCGAGTTGCCAGCCCGGCGCCCAACCTTCTACAGAAGGCACACACACTCACACCTACGGCCAATTTAGAGAGCCCAATCCACCTACAGCATGTCTTTGGGATGTGGGAGGAAACCGGAGCACCCGGAGGAAACCCACATGACCACAGGGAGGACATGCAGACTCCATACAGAAGGCACCCCTGCCGAGGATCGAACCGGAGAACCTCTTGCTGTGAGGTGGCAACACTAACTGCTGCACCACCATGGCCGCCCAAGCAGTGGGTCAATGTTTTCTGAAAAAAAAGTACTACTTTAACTCGTTACAGCTTGGTGATGCCTCAAAGCTGCTTCTGCAGTTACATCCTGCTGACATCTCTAGGCATCAAATATTTATTTCTGCATTAATACTTACAAAAGATTAGTTGTGTTAAATCTTACCATAACGTTAGATGTCCTTCTCTACTGCAGTATTCTTTACATGAGGAAGGCCGCCTGCCAAGTGACCAGACATTGGCAAGAATACAAAGGTTTTTAGTGCCTAGGGTGTGTGGGTATATCGCATGTAGACTATAGGACATAGGCCATAAAAGCAACATACGCATGCACCATCCTCATAACTAAGTACCCCAGGGAGAACGCTTGAGAAATAGGTATGTAGGCTAGGTATATCCAAGGAAAAACAAATGCAAGGAGATGGAAGGCGGGATAGAATCCTGCAACAGATAAGACAACATCTAACGTTATGGTAAGATTTTACACAACTAATCCATGTCGTCCTATTTCTGCTGTTGCAATATTCTTTACATGAAGGTGAATGGAAAAGCTCACAAGAAGGACAGGGAGGAGGATAAGAGCACAATGGTTATCCAGGAATCCTGGAGAATGCCCCTAGTGAACCCTGCCCTGGACTTGGAGAGGTTGGCCAGTTTGTAATGCTTGGTGAAAGTATGGACTGGTAACCAAGTAGCTGCCTCCAGAATAGAACTGGTGTCCAACCCTTTGAAGAAGGCACCAGTTGACGCAATGGCTCTGGTAGTGTGCCCCCAAACCAAAGAGGAGAGGCTCTTTCTATGGTATTCACAGCTGAAGGAGACAGTCTTAGAGATCCAGTTGGAAACTGTTTAGAGAAAGGAAGCCCAAGGGCTCTAGGGTGAAAGAAAAAACAATTGGTCCAATTTCCTAATAGTACTGTGTTTTTTCAAGATGAAACCAAAGCTGTCTGTGTACATCCACAGTGTGCAGAGCTCCTTCTGCAAAGTTTTTGGGTGAAGGGAAAAAGCAGGAAGGTGGATAGCTTGGTCAAGTGATAACTCATTTACCACCTTAGGCATACAGGTGGTGTTGGTGCAGAGAGATACCCTGTCCTTGTGGAACACCAAGAAGGGTAGGGAGGCCATAAGGGCCTGGAGTTCAGAAACTCTTCTGACAGAAGTGATTGTCAATAGCAGTATTTTAGAAAGGCAGATACTGCTGGCTCAAAAGGGATAAGGGCAATTTTTCCAGGACAAAGTTAAGATCCTAGTATGGTGGAGTTGGTTCCTGGGAGGTCTCGTGTTAAGGACGCCTTTCAGGAATTGCTTGGCCTCAAACCTGGAAGCCAAGAGAGGTAAGAGGCACACGGGCAGAGATAGTGGACATATGTACTTTCACTGAACAAAAAGTGTTAGGGCACCATCCAGCAACTCACACAAGTATGACAGAACTATGGGGGCTTGCACTGTTAGTGGGTCCAGGTTAAATGAGACACCCCAGACTGGAAATCTTTTCCATTTGGATACATAAGATTTTCTAGTATTGTGTTTCTTGGCCTCCTGCAGTACCCTGAGCATGTCCTCTGAATAAAGGTGTCTGAAAGGAATGAAGACCCTGTCACCCACAACATCATCTGCAGAGTTGACAGGTGAGGGTGGATAAGGGTTCACTTGTGTTGTGTGAGTAGGTCCACTCTATAGGGTAACTTGTGGTGATTCCCCTTGGCTAAATGCAGGAGTAAGGGGAACCAATGCTGTCTTGACGAAAAGGAGGTCAACAGTCAAGATTTTTGGTCTATCCTGCTGAATCTTTAGTAGGCCTTTTGGAATGAAAGGTAGGGGAGGGAATGCATACAGAAACATCCTTCTCCATGAAAAACTGAGTGTGTCCACTTTCCGGACCAGAGGGTGTGGGTCTCTGTGGAATTTGTCTATTCATGGGGGAGGCAAATATCTACTTGTGGAGTACCCCATTGGTGCGCAATGTCCAAGAACATGTCCCTGTGAAGTACCAATTTGTGGGGTTGTGTTTTGGACCTGCTCAATGTGTCTGCCAATACATTCAAGCTTGAGGGAATATACGCTGCCTGGAGGGGTTTTGAATGAGAACTTACAGTCTGCAGGCACCTTATAAAATCTGTGTTTTCAAGTGCAGAAGGCTGTGAATCTGGAGTTTTGCTTGAAGATGCAAATACGTGTAAGACTGCAGGAAGGATAGGGGACAGCTGAGGAACTGGGGGTGTCCACCTGCAGCAAGTCACAGTAGCGTTTTTGAACATGTGACATTTCAGTGCTTTCTCACTTAAAATGTTCCAGCACCCTGGTCAAGGTGTCAATAAAGGAAAGATCTGCTGGTGAATCAGCCCCATTAGAGTGTTCCTCTGGGGAAGCAAAATCTAGTAGGGAGGGGATTTGCGTTGAACAGGCCAGTGACTCATCATCAGAAGACTGTTCCTCCTCTGAAGAGGTTACTTCCCTTACCCTCGTTTGAGGTGAAGCAGTCCAGGGGAAGGAATGTACAGTAACCCCTGGAGGGGAGTCTAAGGGACATGACGGCTTTAAAATGCTCTGAGAAAAAGCCTGCCAATCCTTTTGAGGATTATATGGTGGAAAAACATGTTTAACCTTTTGTTTCTTTTTGCTAGGAATATCGCCTCTATGTAGGGACGATGGGCTGGACATAGGCCTACCCTCTGAATCCACTTCCTCCTCAACTAGAATGGTCGGGATCCCCCTAGGGCCTTCAGAGATTACAAGTCTGGGTTCCCCTTGGATGTCCGATCCAGACGCCTGTGGTACCTCCAAGGAGATGCTGATATCCTGATCCAAGGTAACCTCCATTACAGGTGTGGCCTGTGGATCAGACGACAACCCTGATCGTACCACTAGACTAGCAATCATATCGAGAGATGTCCGGCACTGAGTTTCTTGGCCTTTCACTTCACTAACAATTCGGCCTCTGAGCCTGAGGGACCCTCCATCCTTTTAGCGAGAAGTTTTAACCACTGACTTTCTAAGTAGATGGAAAGAGAATTCAGCCTACTACTAAAAAGTATTGGGAACAAAGGACTGTCAAACAGGGCAAGCCTTATGGTTGTGGGAAGGCCCAAGACAGAAAATGCACTGTTGGTTGTTGTCCTTACGTGGAATCTGACATCCACATTGGTATTTGCCCTTCTTGGATGACATTAAACCCTATAAACAACCAAAAGCATTCCCCAACAGGGCATTTATCTGAGACATTGAGACAAATTTCTTCAGTGAGTAGACAGTATATACGTAAGACACGTTCTGTCTGGCAGCAAAGAAGTTTAAAGGATGGTGCATGCATACATCACTTTTATGGTTTATGTCCAACATACCACACACCGTA
Source organism: Protopterus annectens (assembly GCF_019279795.1). Classification (NCBI taxonomy): domain Eukaryota; kingdom Metazoa; phylum Chordata; order Ceratodontiformes; family Protopteridae; genus Protopterus; species Protopterus annectens. The sequence continues at coordinate 316,419,457 of NC_056746.1, forward strand.
GGCACCAAAGACCCCCCGTACACTAGCCGACTTCAGTTTGCCTGTCAGGCAATCTCCCTCATATAAAGAATACTGCAACGGCAGAATAGGAGGACATACAAATACTAACAGATTTCATCTTGAAGCTTACACACTGGTAAACAAATGTACTGATACCCGACTTCTGTCTAGTGCAGGTGAACATAATATAAATATTATATAAACAGCAATAAATTTATTTAAAATGTCATGTTTTTCTAAATAGCTCAGCAACCAAGTAGCACAGATAGAACTGCTTAGCTTCATATGTAGGTGTTCAAAATGCTGCTGACAGTGTGTAAAGAACAGTTGTGTAAAATCTTACCATAGCCATAGATGTCCTCTTCTATCTTTCAGTACTCTTACTGTGGGATCCTAAGCCTCAGGTGACCTGAACATCTGCCACCACACAAAAGCCCAAGCCCGGCTGCTGCTGTGCGTGGGACGTCACACATAGGGCCATCAACCAGGGGCCCTAAATATGAGGTCTGCAGCACAGACCTCAGAACTAACTGCCCAGTTGGACAGTAGACTAGGTAGTGCCAAATTATGTCCTCTAGACCAGTTAAATGCAATTGACTGTTCAGTGTGAGCATGGTTTAGGTAGTGCCTCATGATGCCCCATAGACCGGTGAAATGTAATGTTGGGGGATAGGTGGAAGGGAAGGAATACTGCAACATGGAAGACGACATATATGGTTATGGTAAGACTTTACACAACTATTTCATGTCCTTCTATTCACATGTTGCACTATTATTACTGTGGGAGAGTACCACAGCTTAAGGTGGAGGAAGAGGTGGTGGATTCCAGACAACCTTGCAGGACTGCCCTTGCAAATCCTGCTCTGGAGATATGGTCCAGCTTGTAATGTTTGGTAAAGGTATGCATTGAGGACCAGGTGGCTACCTCAAGGATGGTAGTTGTGTCCTGGCCCTTGAAGAAGGCCCCAGAAGCAGATAGTTTTCCTAAACCCAGCAGATCGTTTGTTTGGAGACGGCCTTCCTAGGGCCCTGGGATGAAAGACACAGAGTTGATTAGACTTTCTAATAGTCTTAGTTTTGTCCAAATAGAACCTTAGCTGCATGTGGACATCAAAGGAGTGCAGTATTCTCTGTCCTTTTTAGGAGATGGAAAGATAGTGATAAGTGGATAGACTGATTTAGGGATAGTTTGTTGACTACTTTGGGCATGAAGGGGGTTGGTGTGCAGGGTCACCCTAACTTTGTGGAAGACAGTGTAGGGAGGGGATGCCATGAGCACCTGTAACTCAGACTCTTCTGGCTGAGGTGAGGGATACCATTAAGACTGTTTTCCATGTGCACATCTGCAGGGATGAAGAGCTGACTGGCTGAAAAGAAGCAAGTGTAAGTTTTTTTAGGACGTAGTTTAGGGCCCACGGAGGTGGGATGGGCTTCCTTGGTGGCTGAATGTGCAAGACCCCTTTTAAAAACAGTTTAACATCCAACCTGGAGAGTAGTGGAAAGTCCAAGGGTAAGCAGGCAGAGATGGCAGATAGGTGCACTTTCACTGAAGAGTATGAAAGGTTTGATTTTATGAGCTCACACACACAGGGTAAGACAAGAGGAATACCTGCTTGAAAGGGGTCCCCATGTCTGTGGAGACAGCATTTGGAGAACCTTTCCCATTTGGAAATGTAGAATCTCCTTGTGTTGGGCTTCCTGGCCTCCTGAAGGATAGACAGCATGTTCTCAGTGTAGCAGTGTCTGAAGGGGGCTAAAAGTTTATCACCCAGAGGGTTAGGGAAAGCATCTCCGGGTGTAGATGAATGCGAGTTCCCTTCTGTTGTGTGAGCAGATCCACTTTGTGGGGAAACTTGTGTTGATTGCCCTTGGTGAGGGATAGAAGGGGGAACCAATGCTGCCTTGGCCAATATGGAGTCACCAACAAGATTTTTGGCATGTTCCTCCCGATTTTCAGGAGGACTTTCTGAATGAGAGAGAAGGCATACAGAAGCAGTCCCTTCCATGAGATGGTAAAGGCTTCCACTCTCCAAGTTAGTGGGAAGGAATCCTTGGTACAAAAGGTTTTCAACTGCCTGTTCTCGGGGAAGGCAAATAAATCTATTTGTGGTGTGCCCCATTGGTGGACAATGTCAAGGAATACTTCTCTGTGTAATATCCACTTGTGATGCAGAGAGAAAGATCTGCTGTGGCCATCTGCATGGTGGTTGTCCTGGGATGGGATATAGACTGCCTGTAGAGATGTACTGTTCCAAGAGGCTACTTGCATTGCTAGCCTTTAGAGTAGGCAAGACCTGGTCCCCCCTTGTTTATTGATGCACCATATAACAGTGGTGTTGTCCGTGAAGACTTTATGAGGCCTGGTTGCAAGACAGGGAGCAAGGCCTGCGGGGATTGCTGAACTGCAGTCAGATCTCTTACGTTGATGTGTTTTTTCAGAAGGGGTGGTAGCCAGAGAGCTTGCACTTTGAGTCCATTCATGGTAGCTCCCCATCCCAGATCTGAGGCATCTGTGTGCATGTGTTGAGTTGGTGTGGTGGGTTGGAGGGGCAGACCTGGGTTGAGTTGTATCTGTTGAATACACCACTTCAATTCTGTTTTTAAGCAAGGCAGGAATGGTATTTGGAAGTCTAGATGGTGGCTATGTTGTCACCATACATTCTTTAGATACCACTGTAACTTTATCATGTGCATTCTGGCTAGTGGCAGCATAAGTACTATGGCTGCCATAAGGCCCAGTAGGTGCATGAAATGCCTGGCTGAAAAGTGGTTGAACTGGAGGAGGTCACTGAAGTGATTGGGTAGGGAAATTATCTTGTCCTGAGGAAGGAAAGCCTTCATTAGGTCTGTCTGTATCCTGCATCCCAGGAAGGTTTTGTCCTGTGCTGGTGAGAGGGATGATTTGGTGAGGTTCAGTGCAAATCCCAGCCCCTGGAGCAGAGACATGGAGAAAGTACAGTTGTGTACATGTACCATAAATGTAGATGTTTGAGTGTATTCACTGCTGCAGTCATCACACTTGGGTTATCTGCCTGCAGGTAGACCCCAGTCGGCCCGAACACCAGAGTCCAGGGACCTCTGCGTCAGATGCTGTCCCCCCCCATGACATCAGGTCATCAGGGGTACAAAACAGTTATCTATAAGTGGATAATTGCTGCCACCTAGTGGTGAAAATTGTACAGTGATACACTATTTTTAAAATGCAGGCAGCTAGAAATTGTTAAATCAGGGAGGGAGTAAAGGGGATCTATGGACGGCAGTAGGCTGCTATTGTGTTACGCCGTGGGTACTTTAGGCATTAAAATACAACAAACCAGGTTGAAGCAAGTAGATAGTTTTTACTTAATCACAAAATAACAATAGGTGGGACCCGTAGATGGTTCTACATACACGCTGACTCCTGTTTGAGGGAGAACAGGCTACAAACAGCACTGTGGTGGTTTTTGGTCCAGGCAGTCTAGGGATGATCTCCTTAGGAGGTTATAAGTCTTTGGTGGTTAACTATACACCGAGGAGCACCCGAAGTTGGAGGGCGAGGGTAACAGCGAGTTAATCACAAAATAACAATAGGTGGTGACCCGTAGATGGTTCTACATACACGCTGACTCCTGTTTGAGGGAGAACAGGCTACAAACAGTGCTGTGGTTGTTTTTGGTCCAGGCAGTCCAGGGATGATCTCCTAAGGAGGTTATAAGTCTTTGGTGGTTAACTATACACTGAGGAGCACCCGAAGTTGGAGGGCAAGGGTAACACCGATCTCCTCATCAGCATATTTCTTATGTGGCTCATCTTGATCCATCATCTCCAGTAACACAGGAATTTCCCGACCTCCTTCCTCCAACCCTGTAACAATAAATCTTGTCTCTTACACAGTTTGCGATATTTCAGCATCTTGCAGTATTCTACTCTGCTGCTTTCTCATTTCCACTTTGTTCAGAATAGATCCAAGATATGCAATCAGTTATCCATTTAGCCAATGTAACTTTAGAAACTGGATAACCCAGTTGATCTGATGAAAAGGATACAAATAGCTGATCTGATTTTCTAATTTATGTCATTATGTGTAGATAAAAGGATAATTGTCTGTGCATATCCAGGAGATATAGCATGTATTCCCATTTGTTTAAAAAATTTTTAAAGAAGACTGGACAATGAATGGATTGATTAATATTAGATTCAGAAGCCACTTTAAGTAAAAAGGAAGAGTTTGTTCTTAAAGTTATGCTGTCTTTATGGAAAATAATGTACAGAGTTTTTGATGAGTCTGAAGTAAAGAAATTCTTTTTGCATAAGTAATACCTACTAAAAGGGCTGTTTTCCATGACAGGAATTTTTAATCAGTTTTTTGCTGAAGGTTCAAAGGATTTCTGAGTCAGACCTTGTAGCACCACAGTCAGATCCCATGGAGGTGAATGATGCTTTATTGGAGGTCTAAGGAGAAAAGTGCCTTTCAGAAAAGTTTGCATAACTTGGAAGAAGACAAATAATATTTTTTATCTCCTATATGAAAATTTGAAATGGCTGCCAAATGTAGTTTAACTGAGAAAAACTAGCTCCTTCTTTGAAAAGTGTGTCCAGAAAATCAAGAACAATAGAGTCTGGGGCAGTAAAAGGGTCAGCATTATTTCTCAACATCCAAAAAGAAAATCTTTTTCCACTTGCTCTTGTAAATCTTCTTGGTGAAGTCTTTTTGACAGGATAATAGAATGGTACATATGGTGGTGCTACGGTAGCATTGTTGCCTCACAGTAAGATGCTGACCGGTTCGACTCTCAGCTAGAGCGCCTTCTGCGTGGAGACATGCGTGAATGGGAGTACCTTCATTGAAGGTTGTGCATCAGGGCTGGCAACTCGGCACATAAAAATCAACTGCCAATCATTAGCGGACCGGAGTTCCGCTGTGGTGACCCCTAACCGGGTAAAGCCGAAAGACACAACAACAACAACAAAGTACTGGGGAACAAAGCCTGGGTTGTCTGGTTATTATTGGAACTGGAGAACCCATGCAGTTAGTTTCAGGGCTGGAATATTGGGATGACTCATCCCGGAGGGTGTGAGAGGAAATCTGTAGTTCCAGTATCCAGAAAGGATAGAGAAGATGAGACTAAAGGAAGGGAAACCACACCTGTTGAAGCCAATAGCAGGCAATAAAGATAACTGAGCTCTTCAACCGGATTGCCTTCTGTATGAATTTGGGGATTAAAGGAAGTAGGGGATAACTGTAAAGGAGACCAGATGGTGAAACGTGAACTACAGCATCTAGAGGGAGGATCAGGGCAAAATACCTGCTGCACTTGTTGTGGGGGGATGCAAAGAGGTCACAGCAAGGTTGGCCCCAATGAAGGAAGATTTTTCTGCCACTGATTGTTTGAGAGACCACTTGTGTGGCACCAAAATGGACCTGCTTAGTTTGCCCGCTAGTACATTGGTTTTCTCTGGAATGCGCATTGCAACTAGAAAGCGTTTGGTGGACATTGCCCACTGCCATAGTCTCTCTGCGGAGACAGTAAGACCAGATTCCACCTTGTTTGTTGATGTACAAGACTGTAGACATGTTGTTAGTCTAAATCGCAACAGTCCCTAGAGGAAAAGCATCTTGAAATGACTGCAATGCTAATAGGACTGCTCTCATCTCCAGGACATTGATATGCAAATTGGACTCTTGGGGGACCATGTGCCTTGGACCTTCCTTCCCAAATAATGCCTCCCCACCCCAACTGGGAGGTGTCTGTAGTCATTGTGGCTGATGGAGGTGGTAAACCAAAGGGTCGGCCTAGATAAATGTCATCCGAATGTATCCACCAATGGATGTGATGTTTGGAAATCAGTGTAAGCTTGACTAGAAAAGATAGGGATTGTTGAAAAATAGACCACTGAACAGCTGGAGCCCAGAGAAGAACATGCATATATTAACTTGCTAAAGGAAGTGGCACTATTGCTGCTGCCATAGACCCCAGTGCTTGAAGAATGAACCTGGCTGGAGGAAATGGATGGGATAAAATCTGATGAATCTGAGATCTGAGTGCGTCTATGCAATGAGTTAGTAAGGATGCAATTTGTGCTGTCATGTTCTTTGGATGTGCGCTAATAAACTCCAGGATTTGTATTGCTGTCACATTTGACTTGGTGTAACTGATTGCTATTTCCAGTGAATGACAAACCTGGAGCAAACATTCTCTAGATTGTTGAAGGAGAGGCATAGAGGGGCCAGTGAGGAGCCAGTCATCTAGATATGGAAACACTCTGAATACTTCTAGCATTAAGTGAGCCACCACCACTGCCACACATTTGGTGAGCACCCTGGGGGCTGTGGTGAGTCCAAAGGACAGGGTTATGAATTGGTAAAGACTGACTCCCAGCCAAAAGCATAAATAGAAATTCTGGAGTGTCTATTTATTTTGATATGATAGTATACATCCTGAAAATCTATGGAGCACATCCAATCATCCTTGGAAGAAATGGAAGAATGAAGTGGTCTGTGACCATTCAGAACTAACTTTTTCACCTACTGATTCAGTATGCACAGATCCAGAATTGGTCTCCAGTCATCTGTCTTTCTGGGCACTAAAAAGGAGCATGAGTAAGTTCTGACTCTTGTTTGGTCTGATAGGACCTCCTGGACGACTCTTTTGTCTAGCAGCTTTTGAATTTCTTGGGCTGCTGCCTTCCTCTGATTGGGTGGAACATCAGGAAGCTTCTTTCCTTTGTAGATTGGGGGTTGGGAAAATGGTATGAAGTAATCTCTGGATATCATTTTTAGCACTCGGGTATCTTTTGTTATAGCAGCCCAGGATCTGGGTGCAAGGACAATAATACCCCAACTGCCTCAAAAGGTGGGCAGTCAGGCAGCACTTTAAGAGTGCTGATAGGGTCTATCCAGAAAAGAATCATGGTAACCCTGATTTTGATGGCCTCCTCTGCCTCCAGTGCAATGTCTACCATTAGAACTGCCTCCTCTGCCTCTGAAGGAGCTGTCTCACCATGGATCTTGGAAAGGTCCCCGAGATTTGCAAAACCACATTTTCTTACAGTCTCCCTGATTTATACAGAATGTTCGTTGACAGGCAGAAAACCTAATTCCCATGGCAGAGTCTTTCCTTCTTGTTCACTGTTGGTAAGCATTTCTTTCACAGACGCATACTTGCATTCAGGCATGTCTCCTTATGGCAATGTCTGAACCAGCAGCCCATGAGGCACCTTCAGCTGCATGAGAGATCAACCTCATGGACATGCTGGAAATTGATAAAAGTGGCCAGCTGAGAAGATGATCTTTTGAAATCCTCTGCAGACATGGACTCAGAGAGAGTTCTTTGCTCAAATCTCTCTGTAGCCTTGAAAAAATGTGCCAAATAGTTTAGGAACCCCAAGGCAAATGTCACTGAGGCAAATACTCACTTTCTGAATCTGTCCAGTGCCCTAGACTCTGTTTCACAGGTGGGCAGACAAGCGCTGTTCTGCTAGCTCTTGTTTAGTGGCCACCACCACCATCCTAGCATCTACTAGGACTCCCTTGCATCAGTAGGGTTTATCTTTCGGAGGAGCTAGGAATTTGTCAAGTCGGCACAGTATAGGCTCAACACAATCAGTCTCCTTCCACTTCCATGCCCAGTGAGAGACTAAATCAATGAGCTCATCCACTGGGGGGTTATACAATACGTAGACAGGCCAGAACCAAAAGCTTCCAACAATACTGATTCCTTTGGAGAAGGATCATCAGAAAACCAACCACCTTTCTGTCTAAGGATCTCTGATATGTCTCAAAAGGAGATATCATCAGGTGGTGATCTGTGGGACCCTTTCCTTTCCTCAAAATCAGTATCTTTGATGAGAGATTCCATCGGGGAAACTATATGCCTCCTCTTGCATGTCCTCTTCTGATGGATCTCCTCAAGAGATTTTCAAGGGAGGTTTCAGAAGAAAGAGGGAGTTCCTCTACAGATACCAACTGGAAGCTAATTGGAACTGGCTGTCCCTGGTGAATAGGCCTGATGGACTCAAGAGCTCGGAACCGAAGAGAGAACAGAAGTGGATCTGGGGGATGAGAGACAGGATCTCTAGCAAGAGAAAAAACCCTTTCCACAACCTCAAAGGCATATGGACTGAGAGACGTCATGGGCACCTACACCATATCCCAGACTTCCAGTATGGGTAGATCACAACTCTGACCGGATCCATGCCTGGAGGAGGGAACTGGACTCGAGTTGTTCAGCTCAGAGGCTCCAAGAGGCAGGGATGGATCCAATAACATCAGAGTAGATCCCTGCCCCACGGATCCAATGTGATATGTTTAAATGTTGCGTGATGCATGGGCATATCCATTTATTCATAAAGGTGGACTTTTAGAGAGCTTTTAAACATATTAGCCGATGTAGCAGAGGTAAGGGTAGGGGGAAGGTTATTCCAGTCTCTTGCTATGCTGTGGGAGAATAGGGCTTGTCCTGCGGAGTTGTTGGCTTGAGAGATATACAGTAGTGTTTTTTCTGAAGAGCGTAGGGGATGATTTGATGTGTGCTTGGTTAGTAACTGACTAAGAGATGGGGTTTTGAGGGGATAGTTCAAAATATTGTAGGCAATTGTTAGTTGATGATAGTTGAGCAGTTGGGGTAGTTCTAGCCATTGCAGTTTGCGCAGTGCATGACAGTGGTGTGATTTGTAGCTGGATTTAGAAGCGAATATGGCGATTTTATTGTAGCATGACTGACGTTATTCAAGGTCCTGTTGGACTGAATTGCATACCTTTGGGTCTAAGGACATCAGATCCGATATTTTAGCAATGGAGGGACTTTCACTATAAGTGCTTTCTATGCGCTGAATGAGTTTTAGAGGTTTTACTGGGGGGTTTGAGTCCTTGAAGAAGAAGAAGCAGCAGTTGAAAGAGGAAATATGCACTTCAATACATGTTTTCTGCATCTATCACCTAACTCCCTTATGTTAAAAGCAGCACATATAAAGCAGTTTGTATTTAGATGAGCTGCTCCAAGACAATATACGCACTCCTTGTGGGCATGATTTTGTACCCACAAGAAGTGCATTTTTTAAATCCTGTTGGCTTGTCAGCCATGGCAGTTGAAGACAAGTACAAAAGAGAAAAAAAAGTATAAAAGAATAAGACTTTTTTTTTGTCTATAAAAGAAATATTTTGGAACAAAAAGAAGAATAAATTACTATCAGTGGTAATAAAGAATTACCCAGTAAGTGACGGTAGAAAGGGCAGAAGGATACAGAAAAGAGGATTACCAACTATGGTAAAATAAGAGTATACTAAAATAAAGTACAGCAACTACTCTGTTTGCAGAAAAAGAAAACCGGAAACTAAGAGGGAGGTTGTAGTAAAACAAAAAAAGGTGTAATTTAAGATAATAAAACTAATTTTCACTTACACAAAAACTTGACAAAAATGCTCGAGAGAAGGACCCTACATCTGAACACAATGGTGACAAATGAGATCAGAGGTATTGAGGACGGACTAGGGCATTATGAGTAGAGTGAGGAGCTCAAGAGTTGGATCCAAATTCTAAAGTATGTGACCGAGTCAGATCTGATGATTGGATCTATAACCCATTCACTGAGGAAGAATGAAAAGCACAACATCAGATCACCCTATTACCAGGAGTTATAAAATAGCTTTCCAATTCTTGTTTTCTTAACAGTCATGTATTACCCTTTTCCTACATATAGTTTCTGCCATTCAGAATGGTCTTCTCAATAACCTTGCTTTTCCACTCATTATTACATTCCTTTTCCTTATTACTTTGTACTCTTAACCTCATCATTTATTTCCATTTATCCCAATATTCCCATTTTTCTTAAGGAATTTACACACTATCTCTCTTTGTTTTAATAATTCTCTCTCTAATTCTTTAGTTTCTTTGACAAACTTTATTACCTCTTTAATGTTCTTCTCCTAGTCTTGTTTCCTAAATTCGTGTTAGTACTTCTGGCCATTAACAGAAACAAATACATTAATGCCTTTAAGCATTTTTCACCTTCTGTCCATTGACCCAGCTTAGACAGTTTATTTCTTGATCTGATGGTCTTTTCCCATTATTTTTGACTTAATTCCTGCAAATCCATTTTAAAGGTCCTTAACTTTTCATATGTCCAAAATATATGGTTAGAGTTCCCTACTTGTCCATAATCACACATCCAGCACATTCCACTCACCTTAGGGTACATCCTGTGCAGCATTTCTGGTGTGTAAATATATTTTGGAAGCACACACATGCAAAAAGTCTAAACTTTCTAGACTTGGTGGCTATTTTAGAAGTCTTGCATATCTATAGGCAAGTCTCATCTCATTCCTGCCAACTCTGTACTTCACTTGCTTTAGTCTTCCATCAGTCATTAAGGCCCTTTATATCCTGCTCTCTGCCTATTAACTGCTCCCCTTGTTCTAGATTATACTGACTTTGTTATTTCTTTTATCAGCTTCGTACTTCACCAGAATTTGATACAACCCCCTTAAATTTCATAATCTCTGTTCCTTGGAGTTGATAATTGTCACATATTTCCCTCCACTCCATCTCCTCTCCCTTTCTAGCAACTGTTCTAAAAAATAAACTTTTCTGTTCCTTACCAACTATCTTTCTGTTATGTGACAAAATTTGTACAGGGTGGAGTACCATGTGGAACAGAATGTGGTGTTCCAGGTGCTGGGAGTCCTGCAGCACTGTATTGGGTGAAGTGCTAGCTGGCACCTGGCACATAATCCATGCAGGATAGAATGCTGGTTAGATCAGCAAAATACTAAGTGCAGTAGTAGAGTGCTGGATGGAGTGCTGAGTGGATCACTGACATGTCAGTTGCAGTACAATATGGACCACCAAAATGCCTTGATCAGACAAAGCTACCTGTGTCACAAAACCAGGAGTGATATCTTGGGTGGACTGTCATCTGGAGCCTTAAATCACAATCCATGCTGGATGAAGTGCCAAGTGAACCAGCAGAGTGCAATATGGATCAAGAGAGTGCTATGGGGACCGGCAAAGAGCAGGGTGATGTGTCAAATGGACTGGAGGAGTGCTTGGGACAGTTCCAAATTAATCAGCACAGTGAAATGACAAGAAGTTCTTTCTTTTACAGACCCAGCAGTACTGTCCTAGGTGGGCTGCCAACTTACACACATCACAAAGTTCAAACCAGGTGAAATGCCAACTAGATCTGTGAAACTGTTTTGCAGACCCCATACTGAGGAGATGGGTGGACATCCAGTTGGCATCTGACACAATCCATGCAGAGTGCAGTGTTAGCATGACTGACAGGGTGCCAGCCAAAGCATCAGATGGACTGGTGAAATGCTGGGTGAACAGCAGAGTGCCTTGGCCAGACATAGCTGTTAGACCCACAAGTGCTGTTCAGGGTAGAGTACTAGCAGGCATTTGATACGGCACACACTCTATGCCTGCTGAACATCTGGGTGAAGTACCTGCTTAACCAGTACAGCACCTTGACCATGTGTACCACAAGTGGACTTGTAGATAGGTGGACCAATAAACAGCCAAGTGAACAGCTAAGTAGGACAAATACAAACTCCAAATCAGTAAAAACAAATAAGGCCAAACCAGTGATTTCACCAAGCCAAAAGAAACAAGTAGTCAAGTATATCTTTGTAAAATCCTTGTTTATTAGCGCTTTCATCCAACTCCAGGTGAACTTTATCAGATAATACAAAAAAGCATGTATGCTTTTCTTAAGTACTTCCCGTAACCAACGTTCAACCAATTAAAAACCACCAATGGAACCACCCCCTTCTTATTAAAACCACAGCATACAAATATAACATGTACACATGTAAAAATGCAATATAACAACCCAATACTAAAAATTACATATTCATACTCTATAAACTTAGAAATATATACAATAAATACAAACCTGTTTAAAACTTTCATTTTGAAAATACAGGCAATTGAACAAGTTTCATTCAAACCTGGCCATTTAAATGCATCCAACCGCAATTGCCATAGTAATTCTTTTTTCTCCAACATTAATTCTGTAGAACCCCCTCTTAATCCTGTAATCACTTTGTCAATGGACATATACTTAAAATTGTGGTCCGAATTATCCCTAATATGTTTAGCTAAGGCATTTGTCACCTGGACTTTTTTATGGCATATTCATGTTTGTAAATTCTGTCACGTAACCTTCTATCAGTTTTTCCTATATAATATGCCCCACGTCTGACAAATAGTTATGTAGACCACACCTTTACTATTACATTCAAATTTATACTTAATACTATAAAATTGACCATTAGTCTGAAAGGTTGCACCCAATGCTACTTTTGAGCAGTACTGGCACCTGCCACATCTACTCATCTTAGGAAAAATATCCACAGCTGGTACATTCCAGTTTTCCAATATGTTCTTAAAATTACACCCCCTTTTGAACACTAAAGTTGAAATTGAATCTAATTTATTCCTCAAAACACCTTATTCGGTTAAAATTGGCCAATTCTTTGTTAAAATATGCCTAATAAACAAGTGGTCAACACTAAACTGCGTAATAAATTGAACTCAATTAGATTCCAGAGGGTAAGTTTACTAAAATTCATTAGTATTATTAAAGATCCCTTGAATAATTTCCTCAGTGGAACCTCCCAAAATTGGACGAAAATGTCCATTATTTCTCTTACTTTGAACTCCCCCCCCCCGTAAATTAACAACCAAGTCATCAGGGTAACCCCTCCTCTTGAACACTGAACATAAAAAATTACATTCAATATCAAACTGATCATCCAGTGTGACCATCCTTGCGGCCCGTACAAATTGGCCCTTTACTACAGACCTTTTTTGATATGGGGGGTGTGAACTAGAAAAATGTAGATAACTGTTGGAGTATGTTTTCTTTCTATAAATATTTGAAACATATCTACCCCAAGTAATATCCTTCTCCAAGTAGACAAAAAAAGTGATAGAATTTGTGTTAAAACACACTAGTAAACTTTAAAAATTCAGCATATCATTAATATATTCAGTAAAGGCCTCAAAGCTAAACTCGTCCCCTTTCCATAAAATAAATAGATCATCCAAATATCTTAAATACAACACAATTTTAGATGGAAATTCACAACCATAAATAAATTTATGTTCCCAAGCTGCCATAAACAAGTTAGCAAAAATGGCCCCACAAGGGGACCCCATTGCCACACTACATTTTTGTAGGTAAAATTCACCTTCAAAACAAAAAAAAAAGTTATTAGTAAGGACAATCTCAAAAAGTTCCATGTATATATATATATATATATATATATATATATATATATATATATATATATATATAAATTCAATTCAACCTGAGGTACTCCCTTTGTCAATAAGAAATCCAAACTCTACCCAATGCTTGAGGTATGAATGTGTAAAGATCCTTGACATCTATAGTTGCAAAATTATTTTCTACATCAAAAGTGAAATTAGTAATCATCCCCCAAAAATGCCAAGAATCATTACAAATCTGTTGCTCAGCAGCCAAAAACTTTTTTAACCTCACATCCAAGAATTTTGCAGAAGCTGCTGTTACGGAATTCCTACCGTCAATAATCGGTCTCATTGGAGGATTTTTAATGTCCTTCTATAATCTGGGAACAACAAGCAGTAAAGGAATAATAGGGGAAGCAACATTTAAATAATTAAAAGTGTCCACAGTGATCCTTTGCTCAATAAGCATATCCCTTTTTTACCGTAAACTGTCCTATATGCCACATTTAATTCGTTCTTTGAAACCTTTTCATAAGCTTCATTCGCCAATAGTTTCAACATTCTGTCACTATAATCAAAACAATCCATAATAACTAGACCGCCCCCCCCCATCCAGTTCCATAACCCGAATACATTGTTTCTTCAAGAAGTCAAGTAGTAAAAGCTCATCTTCCCTCAAATTACTTTTATAATCATTATTTCTAAAAAAAAAAAACATGCTTCTTAAATCCAACTCACAAATTATTTCAGAGTGCTATGAGGGGATGTAGAGGGGGGTTGAAAGTGCTGGGTACTATCAGTAATGCGTTCAGATACAATATTGAACATTGATAAAAAATTCAATTTACGCGTAAACAGTTTCAAGCCAATAAAAATTCGCTCTCCTACAAGGAACAAATGTAGTACAATAATTCAGCTATGTTCGTGTCCAGGACTGTCCCCGAAAAACTGTAAATGCTGAAATCTCCCACTGCATTCCGGACTATCACAGGCTTATCCATTTCTGAAAAATTTGAAGTGGTAGTTGTCACAACTTCAACCCTGTCTGGTTCAAGGTTAACAGACTGAAGCATAACTTCCTGTTCATTCAGCAACAATAATGCACAATCCGAAGAAACAAATGATTATTCCAATGAAGAATCAGTCACTATATCCATTAAGGAATTTGTTCATTCATCCTCAGTACACACTGGCTCTTCCTCTTGCTATTCTTGTCTCGTGAGCTTCAGCTGTGGGAAGCTGTGTCTGAATTCGAGCACCCCCCCCAATTGGTTCCTGCCAGGATAATACTGAAACATCTGCGAATTCGGTTGGTTATTAGGCTTTTTCCATTTAAGACGTTCAGAACGTCTTAGTTCATTGGAAATATTCTCGCTGTGATTGTTAAAGCCATTCTGGTTATTGGAAAACTCCTCACTATTGCTAGCTGCCTGATTTTCCTGATGATTATTCCGCCCAGCTGCAAAAATGTGCTGCCTTCCACTCAGAGCATTACCACCCCCTGTTTTAGACCACGTTTGAAAGGGCGGAGGATTAGGCTGGCTAAGCCTGCCCTTTTTGCATAATCGTTACTGTTCCGTATTAATTTCTTTAACTTGTTGTTGCCTATATTCTGTATATGATGATCAATACTTGTATAAATACGGGCATGTTCGATTTTAAAATGTTCATAATCAGCATGTCCTTTAATGGTGGCATCCAAATCAGTCAAGTCTGCACTCAGCTGTGTTAAAACCTTAAGAGTTCTGCCGGACCATGAGTTCTAACAATTCACAGTCTACTTTATCAAAAAAATTAATAAGCTCAAGATGAAAGTCGGAGTTACTCTCCAACCCCGTAGGAAAGCACCACATCTTTAGTCCCTTAGGAAAAAGCACATGTCTGACTGACACAAGCACAGAATAAGTGTTGGGTGGACAAATACCAGTAGGGTGCTGTCCACCACCAACAGAGAAGGAACGCTGGGTGGAGTGCCAACCAACACTGGCAGAGTAGGAATGCTGGATAGAGTGCCAGCCAACACTGACAAAAAAGTAGGAATGCTGGATATAGTGCCAGCAAACACAGAGTAGGAGTGCTGGAAAGACTGTCAGCAAGCACAAACAGAGTAGCAGTGCTGGAAAGACTGTCAGCAAGCAGTGATAGAGTAGAAATGCTGGATGGAGTGTCAGGAAGCACTGACAGAGTAGGACTGTTGGACAGAGTGCCAGACAACACTAGCAAAAGAGAAGGAATACTGGAGAGTGCCAGCAAACACTGACAGAGAGTGCTGGAAAGAGTGTCAGCAAAACTAACAGAGTAGGAGTGCTCTGGATAGAGGGTCAACAAGCACTGTCATAGTAGGAATGCTGGACAGAGTGTCAGCAAGCACTGACAGAAGAGTGCCACATGGACTGATGGGTGTAGTGCCAGCCTGCACTGGCACAAAATTATTTTGCTCCTGCTATAACTTTTTGCACTTAAACACAAAAAGTCTCCGGCACAATGAAGGTTATCCTTGTGTTGGTAAAAGCAGGCAGACCACTCGAGGAGGTAACAAATACTTTTATTCCAGGAAATCACTTCGACAAACAAAAACCAAAACCAGTAACATAGGTCGATTAAGCGCTTTCGTCTCCTACAGCGGAGACTTCATCAGAATAACTTGTGTATCTCGACCATACTTTTTATACATACACCTTTTCACTAATTGACAATCATATAATTAACGCCATCAGCCTTAAAGCCATAGCGCTACATAAAAACACTGAAAACTGTTATTAGTGGAT
The DNA here is from genome assembly GCF_019279795.1 of Protopterus annectens. Classification (NCBI taxonomy): domain Eukaryota; kingdom Metazoa; phylum Chordata; order Ceratodontiformes; family Protopteridae; genus Protopterus; species Protopterus annectens. The sequence goes on from NC_056746.1 coordinate 316,435,421, forward strand.
AAAGTCCATTTAAAAAGACATGGTATTAAATATTTGTTCCTAAAAAAGTAAATTAAATACCCTACGGGAACCAAAAGTATAACAGTCACAGGCTGCAACTTAAAATAAGGCTTGCATTAAGATTTAAGTTCAAAGTCTTAAAATGTATTACTTAATAAGTCTAAATTCCTATATGTTCCTAAACAAGCTCACCAAGGACCTATTACTAAAATTCCAAATCGTCATTTCCAGATAGGTCTAAATATATAAGAAATTTATTAAAATTAATATAAATATAAATATAAAAATTGATGCCTAGGAGTCAAGTCAAATAAAATAGAACCTGTTTTCATACATATCTGTTTCATCATGCTCAACAAAATAAATGAGTCATCAAATAAATGCTTAAACATATAAATATATAAACGTATGTTGTATACATACTTATAAATACATAACAATAAATACATAAATAAATAAATACATATATATTTATGAATATAAATATATAAATACCTAAATAAATATATAAATATAAATATGTTATATATAAATAATCAGTGGTAAGATATAAGTAAATGAAATAAAATAAAATACCAGAAAATTAGACCCATTTAATTGTTCTTATTGTTAAATTTATTCAATACTTAGTAATTTTATTATTTTATTATTTTATTGTTTAATTATTTTGGGATCTGCGGCCAATATTTTAAGTGCTGGGGTAATAGAGATGTGGTCATTTAAACCTTTATCACAACATGCATTCAGTTTTAGCTGCCAAATCATTTCTCTGTATTCTACCTTGGTTTCCCAATCACCTCCTCTCTCCAAATGTCCCACCACCTCAAGAACCCAGAATTTAAAGTCAGCTTTTTCACATTTCATAACATGCCTATACAAGGCATTATTCTCATTACGTCTGTTGATGTCTCTAATGTGTTCATAAATTCTATTTTTCAATTTTCTTTCTGTTTTTCCAACATAGTAGCTTTCACATTCTTTACAAAACACTAAATACAGCAATAACCAGCACATAGTTGAATACTACAGATTTTTGGACGACATTTTTATCCTATGGAAAGGTACAAGGCAAGAAATAGATGTGTTTGTAGGATATATTAATAGTACAACGTCATTTTTGAAATTTACACACAACATTGATACTGACGAAACACATTTTTTGGATATTAGACTTATTAAGGATAGGACAAACAAATGTTATAAATCCCATATATATAGGAAAGAACACTTTTCCAATGCATATCTGCACTATAACAGTGATCATCCTAAGCAGTTAAAGAAAAATATAGTTAAGGGCCAGATGATTAGGATGGCCAGAATGATTTCAGACAATGTTGAATTTGCCAAGGAGATCACTTTTTTAGAAGGCTTATTTAAGGAAAGGGGGTATCCTACGGATCTTATTTCCTCAATAAAAGAATATGTGGTTTTAGGGAGAAATACAAGGAAATATACTCCACTTTTAAATCCAGAAGCTGAGGTTATTGAAAATCCAGTTGACAACATTAACACCATGATGGTTGAAGAAATAAAGTATACTCCATATTTAACTACAACTTATTTCTATGGTACAGGTTGGTTTAGAAGAAGTATGAATGAAATTTGGGACATGTTTAAAAACGTGGCCACTAGAACCGAGGTTTTTAAGAACAATTTGAAATTCAGTTTTAGAAGAAATTTCAATATTAAGAATATAGTGGAAAGGAAAGGGACATATGTAGATGGGGCTAGTAGGAGACACGGAACTTTTAAGTGTGGTAGGTGTGCTCAATGTTCATACATTTATGAGAACAAGGAAGTTAGTATATCTAGTATTCCCCTCAATTTAACATCCAAACATTACAGTAGTTGTTACACAAAAGGAGTAGTGTATTTAGTGTTTTGTAAAGAATGTGAAAGCTACTATGTTGGAAAAACAGAAAGAAAATTGAAAAATAGAATTTATGAACACATTAGAGACATCAACAGACGTAATGAGAATAATGCCTTATATAGGCATGTTATGAAATGTGAAAAAGCTGACTTTAAATTCTGGGTTCTTGAGGTGGTGGGACATTTGGAGAGAGGAGGTGATTGGGAAACCAAGGTAGAATACAGAGAAATGATTTGGCAGCTAAAACTGAATGCATGTTGTGATAAAGGTTTAAATGACCACATCTCTATTACCCCAGCACTTAAAATATTGGCCGCAGATCCCAAAATAATAAAACAATAAAATAATAAAATAATAAAATTACTAAGTATTGAATAAATTTAACAATAAGAACAATTAAATGGGTCTAATTTTCTGGTATTTTATTTTATTTCATCTACTTATATCTTACCACTGATTATTTATATATAACATATTTATATTTATATATTTATATATTTATATATTTATTTAGGTATTTATATATTTATATTCATAAATATATATGTATTTATTTATTTATGTATTTATTATGTATTTATAAGTATGTATACAACATACTTTTATATATTTATATGTTTAAGCATTTATTTGATGACTCATTTATTTTGTTGAGCATGATGAAACAGATATGTATGAAAACAGGTTCTATTTTATTTGACTTAACTCCTAGGCATCAATTTTTATATTTATATTTATATTAATTTTAATAAATTTCTTATATATTTAGACCTATCTGGAAATGACGATTTGGAATTTTAGTAATAGGTCCTTGGTGAGCTTGTTTAGGAACATATAGGAATTTAGACTTATTAAGTAATACATTTTAAGACTTTGAACTTAAATCTTAATGCAAGCCTTATTTTAAGTTGCAGCCTGTGACTGTTATACTTTTGGTTCCCGTAGGGTATTTAATTTACTTTTTTAGGAACAAATATTTAATACCATGTCTTTTTAAATGGACTTTATCCACTAACAACAGTTTTCAGTGTTTTTATGTAGCGCTATGGCTTTAAGGCTGATGGCGTTAATTATATGATTGTCAATTAGTGAAAAAGGTGTATGTATAAAAAGTATGGTCGAGATACACAAGTTATTCTGATGAAGTCTCCGCTGTAGGAGACGAAAGCGCTTAATCGACCTATGTTACTGGTTTTGGTTTTTGTTTGTCGAAGTGATTTCCTGGAATAAAAGTATTTGTTACCTCCTCGAGTGGTCTGCCTGCTTTTACCAACACAAGGATAACCTTCATTGTGCCGGATACTTTTTGTGTTTACCCGTTGGTATTTTTGCTTTTTGGTTTACTTTTTGCACTTACCCGTCTATTCAAACATTGTACTTCGCATCATAGTGATTTGCACAAATGTTCAGTGATGTACATGTATGTGTTGTATTCTGTATTTGTAAATTGTTTTGTACCAGAGTAGTTCAGATGCACTCTATTCTGACTCTGTACACACTGAACAGGGACTGAAATGGGCCCAAATGGATAGGTTCACTATCCTTGTTAAGAAACATGAATATGAAAATGAGCATCTGGTAGTTTAGCTGTATAGATTAACTTTATGACTTGTTAATGAGCTTCATTTTGTAGTTCTGGGTTTGATTCTCTTATTTACAACTTTATGATTTTGAGAAAATCACTTACTTTATAAGTGATTATTATCTAGAATAATGGACTGATGTGCCCACTTCATCCACATCTTTGGAAGTACAAGTAAAGTAAGTACTTGTAAGGCACAATACAACAAAATACAAAGCAGTAATAGAAGTAGATATAAACTGAACACAGCAAAGATTTACCATAGAAATGGCATTGTGTGAATAATAAGGGGATGTGGTAACATTTTCAATTCAATACACTTTAAATTTACTTATGTATTATAAAGTTAGTATCAAGATCTCCTGTAGGGAAACAGGGAATATGTTGATTGTCAGAAGAGTCTTTCTGCTTATTCCATGTCACTCACAAGAACAGAGTCGATAGAAACAGATCGGATCATATGTTGCTAACGAATCTGAGGGAAAGAGAGAAGCTGATAAGTAGGAGTTAGCTAGCAAAAAAACCCAAAAGTCCGACGTATGATAAAGACCTTTTAATAGAGAACCAATACAGATAAAATTGCAAAGCTTTCAAGTAGAACTCTTTTTCAAATGCATACAACACACTGCTTGTTCTCTCCTTTTATATAAAAAAGCAACCATCAGATAAAAAAAAAATGGATATATGAAATTAAGCAATTAACTACTCAGTTAATTTAACAATTCATTTAACAGCCCAGACATAAATATAAAACATATATATTAAAACATATACACATACATAAAAAATAAAATATAAAACAACTTTTCTATAATAGCAACAGTATTAAACTGATACTTAAAAATAAGCGTGATCTACTGCAGAAATATTACAGAAATGTTGATTGGTTGCTTTTTATATAAAATGAGAGAACAAGCAGTGTGTTGTCTTTATCGGACCTTGGACTTTGTTTTTTTTTTTTTTGCTATTGAACGTTTATTGTACTCTGAAGTCCTTCAACAGCCTGGGGAGATTATTCTGAGAAGTAGGAGTTAGCTCTTATATACATTTGAGACTAAGAGATGAGGTAGTGATACACTGTATACTGTAGATATGTTTGAATATACAGATCTTGGTTTAGGTGACAGTAATTATTTTAAAGCAGTGGCAGGCAACCCGTTTTATGAAGTTCAGTTAATGTGCTGAAGATTATATGAATGTTATTAGGAACAGAGTCACAGAGTTCAGGGCCAAGAATCAAGAAAGCATGGCATAAAGTGGATAATGCATTGGTATCCTTGGTTAACAGTGGGGCATTGTTAGTTGTGGATCATAACTGGTATAGAGAATTCCATATTGCCAGTCTCTGGTTGAAGGGGGAGGCTGTACCATTTTGAAATGATTTGTTTTTAAGACTAATTGGCAATAGATCTGCACGTTCTTTCACAGGTAGCCATTTGACACTCTACAGAGTAATACAGGAATATTCTGTGTACTGTGAAAATAGGATAAAATAGCAGAGTCTGTTGTTGACAACAAGTTAGGACAGACTGTACTCCAACTGTAGTTAAAGGATGTTTTTACCAATATCAGCTCTATCTGCAGGTGAGGAAGTGGAAGATTTTGTGACAGACAAATAGGATAGAGTTAATTTTTGATTTAAAGTTGGTAATGTGCAAGAATATTTTAAGACGGGTCTAATATGACTCAAGTATTTGAAGTGGTGGACATATTCAGTGGCTTGGTTATTGCAAGTAAGTGGGGTTGCAAAAGGGGAAAGATTTTAAGTATTTGAGGTTTGCCAAAAAACATCAATTTTTTTTTAATTCAATGTGACCTGTTTTGTTATTAATCAAGGGTGTAATTTAAGTAATTATGTGAGGTTATGTAGTTTTGTTTTATGCTATAAACAAGGTTTCCTGCATAAAGGATGGGATGACATATTTCTAAGTCTATGGACAAAGAGTTAGGGAGAACACAGAGTAGAATAGGGACCAAAAGAGGTCTTGAGGAACTCTGCATATAACATTGTGAGAGACTGATAACTTTTTATTGTATAATATAGCAAAGATTCCATTAGTGAAACAGTGTGAGAAACATTCAGTGGAGGAGAATCTGCTGCAGCACACAAAGGAATCACCAGGATATTATAATACACTAAATCAAAATCATTTTAAGAACATAAAACCAAGTGCCAGTGAGACGGGCATTGTTGGTTATTGTAGGAAGAATGTCAACAAGTACATAGAATAGTTTGTGTGCTTCTGCTTTATATAAGACCATGCTAGTGTTATGAGAGGATATAGGATTTATTTTTAAAGCTGGTAAGTTGTTTGTATACTGCTTTTTCTCTTAGCTTACCCAGATGTGACAGTATGCAGATAGGGTGAATTCATATGCTTGGGACATTTTGGTATGGGAGTTACTACTGCCTTTTTCCCCAGATTTGAGAATTTGTGTTGGTGAGGAAGAAGCTAAATAAATGACATGTATGAGAGAATAATACTTTCCACAATAATTTTAGGAAATCTGAAGCCAGTCCATCAAATCCAGCAGCTGTGGAGAGTATGACACACAAGGACGTGCAGTAGTAAACACTGTTCTAGCTGACATCCCTAGAGCAAGCAATGTCTTGACTGTAACAAAAGATGCCAAGTTACTGTCAACTTAAACAGTGACACAACTCTGTGTATCTTAAGAAACCAAAATCATCAAAACAGGACTCTGCAGTGAAAATGGGTGAAAGCATACATGTTCAGTGTTATGACTGATATCTGGATGTCGGGCAAACTAATGCTTGGTGCTTGCTTTAAACCTAGAGGCATAACAGACTTGCCACTAAGCGTGACGTGAATTTAACAGGCATGATGCTGTGCTGTGTAGGCTGAATGCTTCACATACCTGGTGTAATAAAGTGTTTGACTAGTAGTCCTAACAAACACTTTTGGCATCTGAGCTTACATCTAGTGTCGACCTTGGATCTGTGGATAGATAATATAAAAATTACCCCAGGACTGCCCCTGTACTATTAATGGAAAGAAGCAGCTCCTAAGTATGTTATCCCACACAAGGGTCCCCTCAAGTTACCTTTGGTATGATCTTGGTTATTAGCATCTAATCTAATACCAAACAGGACAGGTTAATTCAAGTACCAAAAGGGAAACTGACTAGTCTCAAAATGGCCTGTATGGGCAGCTAACCTAGTACCTACCTATGAATTATGATTCTGTCATTGGCATGCTTGACTGACAAAACATATTGGGTTGCTAGTCAAGCAATCACTGCTCATTCCCCACCTAAACCTGCACAAGTTGAAAATGTGTGTCATAATCTTCACAATCGCCTCAGATATGCTGAGTGTTCCAAGGGCTCCCCAGAAAAGGGATCCTTGTAGGCTTACCTTGTTAAAATGAAATTGAAAAAAATCACATATTTGGGGAATCACCTGTGTTGATATTGAAAACTTAATACTATAAACATGTTGTTGTCATTTCAGTTAATCATCATCAACCCCACTTTTTCACCATTTTCTTCATGATGTCAGGGTGTTATGCCAACAGCTGCCACCTTGCTCAATTCAATGCCATCAGGTCTTCTCTCACACAATCCATCCACCTTTTTGCTGGATGCCCTTGTTTCCTCTTGCCCTCTTCTTGTCTGCCCCAAATTCTCTTCACCAGACTGTCTTATTATTTTCTGCACATGTGCCCAAACCACTGTAATCTATTCTCTTTGACTTTGTCTGCAATTGGAGCTACTTTAGCTTCTGCTTTAATGTCTTCATTTCTATGTCTGTCTCCCAGTGTACACCCAGCCAGGCACTTCATCTCTATCACCTCAAACTTCAACTGCTCTACCTTTACTGCCCATGTTTCTGTACCATATAGTAGTACTGGTCACCAGTGTTTTGCACACATTACTTTTCAACTTCTTTGTCATTCTTCTGTCATACACTATCCCTGACACACTGTGCCAGCTGGCTGCAGCCCCCTCTGATCTACTCGTTTAAACTTCCCTTTTTCTCAATCATCCCTCCCACATACTTGACACTGTTAACCCATTCCTCTACTATCCTTTCTATCTCATTTCTCAGATTCTTCTGATTTTCCTCATTTGCTACTAGTACAACTGTCTTACCTGTACTTAGTTTCATCCCATGTGCCTTTAGTTTTGCATTCAACTCCCCTAACCTTGGCTGAAATTCTTGCTCAGAGTTTGCATGCAATGCCACATCTTCTGCATACAGCAACTTTGTTGATCTTTTCCCTCTGACATGTTTGCTAATGTAGTCTATCACCAGTATGAACAACAGCGGGCTCAGAACTGAACCCTGATGCACACCCAATTCCACTAGAAAGCCTTCTGTGACACCGAACATTGTCCATAATTGAGTCACCAAATCCTTGTACACAGCCTGTACTAATTCTACCAATGTTTCTGGGCCTTCGAATCATCGCAGATCTGCCCAAATCAGTTTTCTTGGGACTTTAACATATGCTTTCTCCAAGTTGGACTCTTTCCTCACCTCTAGCTTCTTCTCAACTGTCTCACTGCAAACATCGGGTGAGCTGGGCTGCTTCCTGATCTGAATCCAAATTGCTCATCTCCGATCTTACTTTCTACTACTCTGCATATTTGTTTGTCAGTCACCTTTTCTAGGACTTTCATGCAATGTGATAAGGAGTTGGATACCTCTGTACTGCCCACAGTTGCAATGTCCCCCTTTCTCTTGATCACTGGCACTAGTAAACTTACTCTGCAGTCATCTTAGATACCTTTCTTTCCACACTGCTACGAATATCTTCAGTAGCCATTTCTTCCCTATCTTACCCAACATCTTTATCACACCCGTTGTGACGTCATCTGAGCCTGCTGCTCTCACTGATTTCATTTTCCTTAGCACTGTTCTTACTTCTCCTACGATGGGCTCCTCCTCTTCTTTTATTATAGGGTGTGTCTGGAGCAGTTTATGAAGGGGTTCATTTAAGTTAAGTCACACTTATATCACTGAAATCCCACTCAGGTGTAGGGTGCTGTAATCTAAAGGTAATAATATTTGAGAACATTCCTCAACCACCAGCAAGGAAAAAAATAATCAGGGATAAAGATCACAGCTTGGGGGACTTTTAAATGTTGGCATTCATGACTTAAAAAGCTAAAAGAGTCTTACTTAACTTGAATTAAACTGCAATTCAAACGTTAAAAAATGTAACTTTTACAACTGCCACTAATTATTACTATAGTGCAGCATTTTTATATGAAAATTCAAAAGAGACCAATGAAGATTTTGCGCTACAATCAAGCTGAAAGACACGTTAGCTCTCAACCTTCCATCTCCAAAATGAGGAACACTCGCCTTCATAATGTGGAACAAATGGGCAAAATGTGGAACACATACTAATGGCTTACTAACAACTTCAGCTAGGAAGGTCATATGATGGTTAAAATATGATGGTTTTACTTATAAAGAAGATCTTTTAATGAATTAATATGATTAATTTCTATTTACCATGGATTTCACTTAGAAAAAATTCTTAACACTGAATGTGTAACTGACTCTTTCAATGTGGAACTTTGAGGAACTTCTAGGAACATTGAACTTTTTAAGACCCCAAATGAGGTACGTTCCTCGTAATGAGGTACACTTGAGAGGTATGATTATATCTACATCCCTGTACTTTGACGAGACACTGAGCTTCAGTTAACTCAAGTCCAGAAACATCTCAAATGTATCGACCTTTTGACAAACTTGATGTGTCACTACTTTCACAGTGGATTCTGGTTGTCGTAGTACCAGCCTGCATTTTTCATAATTAAACAAGTGTAACTCATAACTAAACTTCAACAAAGCAGAAATATGCAAGCTGTATACAAACCATAATTAAAATGACATATCCTCCAAAGATTTCATCACCAGCTACTAGCAATAACATACATATTAAATGAAGTTCCTTTCAATCAATCCCCCCCCCCCTCCTCCTCTCTCAAAAACATTGCACCTCCCCTAAGGTTACATATACACGTAGTTATAGCGTCAGTGTCTGTTTTACTACTCATTCTGATTTCCGGGTATCGTAGTTGCCTTTGCTTTTTCCTTTAAAATAATTTGAGGTTCATAAACTGCAATTCCCATAACACATTTGGCTTTAAGGTCTGACAGCAAACAGCGGAGTCTCCAAGATGGCGGCGTGGGGAAGGAGGCGCGGTGTCCCAACCAACAGGGAGAGGTCAGTTTGTGTGTAAATACACTGTTTCGTCAACTTTGCACCTACTAAATCTGGCTGGACTTTTCTGTTAATCATTTTTTTTTTAGTTTTCAGTATTTTAGGGCAAAAAAATTGCTCAGTTTAGTTATTGTTGTAAGATATTAGTACCGTTTCTGCCTGTCTTGGGATCCACTGAATTTTCAAAAATAGGAGTATGAGCTTTGGCATAACTGTGAACATTGTGGAATTACATTTTTTTAGTTGCCCGGAACAGATATGCATTACATTAAGAAAGAAAAATAGGTTTGGAGAGTTTTATCATTGGCCAGTCTTTTGCAGACTTGTATTGGGATTTTTTTTACTCTTAATAAATGGACTGTAGCCAGCGCTTGGTAAATACTGACGCTCTTTCCTCATCCACTGCTAAATGTTAGCTGATTCTGAGTTGGTAGTTGGGTGAAAAACAACGGCGTAATAGCAATGTTTGATGAGGCAGACTGGATCGTTTGTAGGAAAGTATCAAACCGCTGGAAGCGTTTGTCCTGCTTTTTTCTGAGCCACGGTTTGTCATATTTTGGCCAGCACAGTTGAAATGTAACCTTAATGAGAAGTACGATAAAGACAGTTTTAACTTTTTTTTTATTTTTGTAACAGGTAGAAATAGTTTCACTGTTTAAAAAGTTTCAGGAAATTGCATAATTTATTGTCTGTAGTGATGATCGGTTATAGTGTGTACTAGCATTCGTTTTCATATTTTTATTTAACTAGTTAGAGGTGTCGTGCGCACAGAACTTTTGTGCACTAATCCCAGACTTTTTGGGGATCCAGAGAACATATTTGTAGTCTTGGTAAGTAAACTGATAAATGTTGGTCAGTTTTGCAGGCCACACGTGATTTAAGTATTTGGATGGGTTCAAGCCAGCTATGCTGCATTGTGTGCTCGTCAATGGTACTACCTTTGTCAGCAAAAATCTTAAGTAGAGGGTGACTCGTTCGCTGTTAGTTGTGTGTTATTCCATAGGGAAGACTGCCATTTCCATGTGATTTTCTACATGCTTATTTTCCATTATAGTTAAATATAATCTTAGAATTTTTGAGACCAACTTCGGTATCTCTTTACTTGGGTGTTTTTCCACAAACCATATATATATATATATATTACAGAAGTGTACACACCCCTGTTAAAATGTCAGTTTTTTGTGATATAAAGCACGAGACCACACTAAATCACTTCATTTCCCACATTTAATGTGACCTATAACTTGTACAATTCAATTGAAAAATAAACAAATCTGTTGGGGAGAAAATAAAAAAAAACTAAGCTGGTTTCACAAGTGTGCACACTCTCTTAAACTAATACTTTGTTAAAGCAACTTTTGATTTAATTTCAGCATTCAATCTTCTTGGGTAGAAGTGTATTAGCATGGCATATCTTGACTTGGCAACATTTGCCCACACTTCCTTGCAAAAGCACTCCAGATCTGTCAGATTGTGAGGGCATCTGTGTACAGCCCTCTTCAGGTCACCCCACAGATTTTCTATTGGATTTAGGTCTGGGCTTTGGCTGGGCCTTTCCGAAAGTTTAATTTTCTTTTGGTTAAGCCATTCTTTTGTTTTGGATGTATGCTTGGGGTCATTGTTGTGTTGAAAGGTGGTCTTCAACTTTCTAGCAGATGCCTGAAAGTTATGGGCCAAAAGTGACTGGCATTTGGAACTGTTCATAATTCCCTTCACCTTGACTAAAGCTCCAGTTCCAGCTGAAGAAAAGCAACCCCAAATCATAATATTGCCACCACAATGCTTCACCATGGGGATGGTGTTCTTTTGGTGATGTGAAGTGTTGTTTTTGCACCACACGTACCTTTTGGGACTGTGGCCAGAAAGTTCAACCTTGGTCTCGTCAGACCGTAACCCATTTTCCCACATGCATTTGGAGAGACTTGCTGTATTGTTTTGCAAATTTTAGTCAGGCCTAAGAAAAGTTTCTGTCTTGCAACCTTACCCCATAGTCCAGATATATGGAGATTGTCATTTGTAGTACACAACCAGTACTTGCCAGAAATTCCTGCGATTTCTTCAGTATTGTTGTAGGTCTCTTGGCAGCCTTCCTGACCAGTTTTCGTTTCTTTTTATCAGTTTTGTAGGGATGTCCAGTTCTTTGTAACTTCATTGTTGTCCCATATTTTCTCCACATTTTGATGACTGTCTTCACTGTGTTCCATGGTATTTCCAATGCTGTGGAAATTTTTTTGTACCCTTATGACTGGTACCTTTCAAGAATGAGATCCATGTGATGCTGTGTAAGCTCAGTGTGTGTGTGTGTGTGTGTGTGTGTGTGTATATATATATATATATATATATATATATATATATATATATATATATATATATATATAGGTTCATACTAGGCTATCTGCCCAAGGGCATTTATAAGCCTAGCCCATAGTTATGTGGCTTTCGCCACCCCTTTAGTTTGAATAAAAACTATGCCTATCATTTTCTGTGCCTCTGTCAAGCAGTGACACTGAAGTAATCCCTGGGGTATATCTGCGATCTCCCATCCATTGGTCAAGATTCCTCTTGAACAAGGCCAGCGAGGTGCTCTGCCTCACATGTACCGGGATTTTGTTCCACAGCATAGGGAGTCTCTGGGTGATGAATCTGTCCCTCCAGCACGTTCTATTTATAACCGTGTCAAGGTTTAAGTCTCCGCCCTTGTGGTTCTGAGGGATCTAGATTTTTGAGGTGAAGCATATTCATCAAATCTGGGTTTGACATGGCCTTATATGTCAGGCACAGGTCACCTCTGAGCAAGCGGTATGAGACTGAATAAAGCTGGAGTTCTTTCAGTCGGGCAGCATAAGACATATTTTGAGACCCTTTATCCTTTTGGTGAGGAACTTTTGGGGCCTTTCAAGCTGCATCAGGTGTCTGGTCAGATTCGAGCGGGCATTGTACTCAATCATAGGTCTAATGAGTGATGAGTACAGGGGACGATGACCTCCCTTGATCTAGATGTGAATCCCTTCATGATCAGGTGGGCGATATAGAAGGTTTTCCTAACTACTTTAGCAACATGAGTGTCAAGCGAAGACTACTGTCAACTTGGGTCCCCAGATCCCTGATGACTTTTTCTGTGCTCAGTGGATTGTCACCTATATGGTAGCTAGGGGTAACCTTGTTTTTCCCGAAGGGTATGACTATGCATTTTTTGGCGTTTAACTTCAGGCCATGGCTCTGGCACCAGTTATCCGTTTCTGTGAGGCCCTTCTGGAGGATATCTGTGTCAGATGTGTTTTCGACTATGGCGCCCAGTTTGCAGTCATCTGCAAACTTTGTCAGCCATAACCCTCCTGTGTTTGCTTGTACTTCAGAAAAGTAGATGCCGAACAAGAGTGGACCCAGGACTGAGCCCTGTGGGACACCACTTGTGACAGGCTTTGAGTCTGACATGGCTCCAGCAACTCTGACCCTGTGGGTTCTGTCGCTTAGCCAGTTTGCAACCCATCTTGTGATGTATGGGTTTACATTCAAGCTGATGAGTTTTTCGATGATACCTGAGTGGGGTATTGTGTGAAGGCCTTTGCCAGGTCGAGGTAGGCTGTATGGACTGCCTTTCCCTCATCAATGGCCTTGGTGACTGTCTCGAAAAAGTCAACCAAGTTTAAGAGGCAGGATCTGCCTTTGACAAAGCCAAACTGGGTTGGATCCAAAGTCTGCAAGTTCCCTATGTCTTTATTTATGAGTTCCATTATGATCCTCTCCATGGCTTTGCAGATAAGGCTTGTCAAGCTAATGGGGCGGTAATTTCCAGGGTCTGTGGAGGCACCGCCCTTATGAAGTGGGACCACAGTCGCCGTGCGCCACTCCTTGAGTGCGTATCCTGAGGTGAGGCTAAGATTAAACAGCTGTCCTAACTGTGGGTTTAATTCCTCGTTGAGTTCATGAAGCACACAGCCGGGGACACCATCCGGTCCCATGGATGCTGTGTTTTTGCCTTAGTGAGGGCAGTTCTCACCTGGGCGTTGGAGATGTTTGGGGGCTACAATCCTCTGGAATAGATATCTCTCCTTTTGGGGAGGGGAGAAGTTTGCACTGAACCTGTCAGCCAGTATGTTAGCAATGTGTGTAGGTTCAGTAATTTTCACATCATTTTGAACTAATTCTGAGCATATCTGGGAGTTTCCTCCTAGGTTTCTAACATAGCTAAAGAAGGCCTTATGATTGTCTTTAGAGTCCTTGGCGATTTTTCTCTCAAAATTTGCCTTGGATGATTTTATGAGAGCTCTTAGTTTTTACTTATAATGATCAAATGTGTCTTACCTTTCAAGGATTTTGCTCTATCTTGTAGTAGCTTCCTCCTTTTGTTGTAGAGCTTGTTTATGGCTGGGGTCCACCAGACTGGACGCTTGCCTTTGGTACAGAGAGTCTTAGTTTTGTTTGGGATTGCCTGATCCATGCAGTCCTGTAGGTGCTGGTAGAAGGCATTTGTAAGTGATTCAGCGGTTTGAGTAATGTTTACCACTGGCTCAGGGGCCTTAAAGGAGACCACACTAGTTTTTAGAAGTGTGAAATCGGCTTTTGAGAAGTTTTTCACTGTGGTCTTTTTTGTTTCAGGTGGGGCGGGATGAGGACCTCCAGCGAGATTAGTTTATGATCTGATCTCACCAGTGAGGGTATACTTCGGTGTTGAACATTTTGATCCCATGTTCGTGATGATGAGATCAAGTATGTTTTCACCTCTTGTGGGGATGGTGACTAGTTGTTCCATGGCATTTGAGTTTATGAACTCCAGGAATCTTTGGGTTAGAGTGTTCGGGCTTGAGTAGTGTTCCCAGTCTATATTAGGGTAGTTGAAGTCACCTAGTATGATGGTGTTTGGAGATACATTTATCCCTCCAATGTTTTCAGGAAGGCCATGTGAGGTTCCTGAGTTTGAGAGGGTGGCCTGTAACATGCTACAAATTGCAGAGCAGTCTTGCCTATGGTTAATTGCACCTGGATGGTCTCTGATGCATCGTGCGTTGCCACCAACCTTGAGGTGTGGGTGTCCTTTATGAATATGGACACCCCTCCTTTCTTGGTGTTGTCCGGATTTTGGGGCGGGCATGATATGAGGTGAAACCTGTTAGTGCTGGGGTGCTCTCAGGAGCCTTGAACCAGGTTTCTGTCACAGCACAGACATCGATGTTCTCCATATTGAGAAGGGCCTCGAGTGCGTGCATCTTGAGATTGAGACTTCTGGCATTGAGCAGCATTACCCTTAGTTTTTTCCTTTTTGGTGTTCTAGGGTGGTAGGTTTAGAATTTGAGCCTTGCCTAAAAAGGCACTATGGGGTGGCAAGAGCCTTTGCCAATATCCGGAAGCCCAGGGTGACAGGTGCAAGCCGTCCCTTGCGAAGCAGCGTGGCTTGTCCAGCATGTCATCCCAGGCAGACAGACATTGGATCCCCTTTGAATGACACCAGAATTTAAGCCAATTATTAAAGCTGATCATCTTATCACTGTATTGTGGCATCATTCTAGGTGAAGGTAGGATACTGCTCAAGGTCAGGGTCATACCTGCCTGGGCTACATAATCAGAGAGCTCCTCGGCGTCCCTTTCAT